>NC_065431.1:3805455-4106422 GCF_024362695.1 Pectinophora gossypiella
TTGCATAAGTTATCCATAAAATATGTATAAATACAATATAATTTATAATTACAAATAACAATAAATAATATTTAAATAAATAAGCAGTTTCCTTGAAAAAACTCTGTCCGTTATACCAGGAGAAGAAATCTCTTTAAGCACATAAAAGCACTATGAAACCATGTCTAATATCTAATAAATCAGGCCAAGCGAAAGAAAAAAAAAAAAAAAAAAAGATAGTAAAAAAAGATAAATAAAAACAATAGAAAAACATAAAATTAAAATTACGGGCAATTCATGCAATAGTTGCAACAATAAAACGCACCGTAGGCCAAAGGTAGAAAATAAATTCTAACATTTACAAAACAGTAGCACAAACAAAACGCAGTAAACAAGTTTGACAGGGGGAAAAAAAAAAGAAATAATTGAACATCACATTGACAGGACAAAACTAGCACAAACAAAAACCAAGTTGTGAACGAAATTATAAGAAAAGTTGATGGGTATTTTCCAAAGTATAAATTATGTTGTAACTACATACTATGCTCATAAATTATAAAAGTTGCGATACCTTAGTTAATTAAATAAAACGTAAACAAGTAAAATAACAATAACCCGACAAAGTGAAGTTAACACTACGAAAAATACCTCAGGTGCACACTAAACAACATCACTTGCCAGTTTGCTTTTGAAGTCTTGCGGATGTAGTGCGAAGAACCTTGGAATGACTCTGGCTCACTGCCCTCTTCTTCTCAGGCTTAGTGGACTTCTTTGCTGATAAATCTGGCTGCTTCGGCGAGGAGGAAGGAAATTTATGTATATGAGCAGTTAGCTCAGACATACGCTCGAGTCTGCAACGAGTTTTATCAGGAAGCAATAGCATAATCTTCCCATCTGTAGTCCAGCAGTTTGCGACGCCGAAATGCTTCCTGGCCGCCATAAACACGTCATGTCTGGCCTTGGTGAGAAATTCCGAGATGGTGACACCAGTGCCCTTCAGTGATGTCTTGTTCTGCCATACCTCACTCCGCGTACGATAGTTGGAGAAGCGTACCAGCAGAGGCCGGGCATTAACACCACCCCTAGAACCCTTTCATATTATTTTTTCGTGAAAAATTGGGTTCCGACATGAAAAAGATTAAAAAGGAATTTTTCACGAAAAAATTAAAAACTTGAACTTTATATGAAAGTTCGCCACCAAACTTGGCACATTTTGATATTCACCCTTATTACGGTCCATTGTTTTTTAAATGTCTTTGTCAGAGGTTAGAGAGTAGTATATTCCTTGTTTGACAGTTTTTTCAATAAAAAATCAGCACGTAATGTTTTTTGCTTTCGATAATCATTTCATCTGTCTGCACTCTCAACACTGAACAACGCCATCTAAGTATATTGTTTATGGTGAGGACTTTTTGGCGGGAACGGAAACGGGACGGTTGCTTTCTTCATTGAATAATCTAAATAATCAATACAAAGTGGTGTTTTGTGGTTAATGATCGCATTAAGTTAGTCGGAAAACGTTCGCGACAGTGTTATTATATCGGAATTCAATAAACAAAGTATACCTATCTATTTTCGCTTCGTGCCAACAAGCCGCTTCATAACTCAAAAGTATATGCGGACTTTTGAGTTAATTCGTTTGGGGTTCGGAGTAGGAGAGTTTGCTTAGGTTTCATCATTCATCGTCATTACATTTCATCATTTCATTGTTCATCATCAAGAAAAAAAAATACATAAGACATGGCGGTATGGGCATAGTTCCCTTTGCCTTGCCCTTCGGGGAAAACCAAAACAAAAAAAAAGTTTATGGTGTAAGTAGCGTGGAACGTCCCTCCTTATCTGCTTAAAGGTTGGACAATAAAGTTCTTTTTACATAAGTTTTGCGCCTTATTCTGGGGAATGGCAGATCACTGACTACGTATTATTATACCACCTAATAGTAATGATAAAATGATAAGCCAATATCAAGTTTCGTTATTGTGACATTTTTGTAAAAATTAACTTTAAATGCGTCAAATATTTAAATTCGTTTTATCTAAAAGTATCGTATTTCAAGATAGTAATGAAAACGTATTATAATAATATTAGTTTACGCATTTTTATTTTATATTTATCAATCATTCGTTTCGGACATGGTCAGGGACGTAAACAAAAATAGTTGGTTCATCGTCATCTCCCTAGCGTAATCCCGCTTTTCACAGGGTCCGCTTACCTAACCTGAAGATTTGACAGGTCCGGTTTTTTACAGAAGCGACTGCCTGTCTGATCTTCCAATCCGCGAAGGATAAACCAGCCCAATATAGGTTACATCACACGCTTACAGAACGCATTTCGAACAAGTCGCTCCTGTAAAAAAACAGGAACTTTCAAATCTTCAGGTTATATAAGCGGTCTCTGTGAAAAACGGGATAATGCTAGGGCGATGATGATGACCATGGGGGTTAAGAGTGTAAGGTGCATTTGTTTTTTTTTTTTTTTGTAAAAAGGAGAAAATAAAAGGAGTAAATAGCCCTTTTATTTCTATATCCCACACAAATACTCTTTTCTGTCGAGACTTTTGTTCGCTCGCAGACCTACTATCTCCGTCGAGAATTACTTAGATAACATTGCAGTGGTCAGCCATGGGCCCGCCCATGCTGTCATAGCCCTGTTTGGAGAAAGTGTGACTTACTAACGTGTCACTGGCTGGAATCCCGGATCGGGCTTTAAACCACTGAATCCGACTTTTGTTTGTTGCGCCGCACGCGCGACAGCCCCCACACCATACTGCGCGCGCTGGCGGACCGGTGGGACTCACGGTTGCTGGCCCGATGGATACGACTGCACGCAGTCAAACAAATATAGTCTGCCGCCATCGGGGGTCCAACCGGCCTCGATTACTTATTTGTTACTAATACTAGATTTAAGTTTGTAATGTTACTAACAAATATGGATGTTTTTTTTTTATAAGTCCGAAATAAACTTTTATTATTATTATTATTGTAATAATAATAGATTATACATTATCTCTGGATATCTGCGTTCCGACAGACGATGGATTAATACGTGTTATTTTGCGTCGCAAGCACACCTCTAAGGAATTCACGTTATGGAAAAACCGCTTCGTGTTATGCAGATTGTCTCATCATAAATCCAAATAAGCATTCTCACATTTGAATACACAAGTCCTTCCTAAAATCTAGCGCCTTGCTAACGGAAATCTTGGTGAGGTGTGGATACTTAGTTCATCTTCCGATAGATGTATCTCTGTTGCCTGCACCTAGTGAATTTTTCGGGATCAATCCTGAAGCATAATATACGAGATCCCATTCGAGATTGACGGGATTGGGCGAATCTCATTGAGTTATACTTTTTGAAAATCTTGGTGAGGTGTGGATACTTAGTTCATCTTTCGATAGATGTACCTCTGTTGCCTGCACCTAGTGAATTTTTCGGGATTAATCCCAAAGCATAATATACGAGATCCCATTCGAGATTGACGGGATTGGGCGAATCTTATTGAGTTATACTTTTTGAAAATCTTGGTGAGGTGTGGATACTTAGTTCATCTTTCGATAGATGTACCTCTGTTGCCTGCACCTAGTGAATTTTTCGGGATTAATCCCAAAGCATAATATACGAGATCCCATTCGAGATTGACGGGATTGGGCGAATCTCATTGAGTTATACTTTTTGAAAATCTTGGTGAGGTGTGGATACTTAGTTCATCTTTCGATAGATGTACCTCTGTTGCCTGCACCTAGTGAATTTTTCGGGATCAATCCTGAAGCATAATAAATGACGGGATCCCATTCGAGATTGACGGGATTGGGCGAATCTCCGTGAGTTATACTTTTTGTTTTGATTATGCTGGTTTCCAAAGAGAACTTAATTATTTAGTTAGCAATATTGAAGAATAGATGTTTTCGTTTTATTTCAAAAGTATTTTGTTTTAATTAACCTCACTATCACAAACAAGCAGTTTTCATCGTTTTCAGCCATCCTAACTTTATATTTTTTTATGAACTAGACGAGGACCCGAAAATTCCGGGACGGGTAAATGATTTTTTATTATTTTTTTCTGACTTACCACTTTAAATTTTATTTAATTTTAATTCTATTAATTTATATAAACACTGGTGATAAAATTGTAACAACATCTTATTGTACTGTTTTCTGGCAAATAAACTATTCTATTCTAATTAAAGCACATAATAACGGGTTCTTACCGCGTTTAAATGGGGATATTAAACGCGGTAAGAACCCGTTATTATGTGCTTTAATTATGATAATAACCGCGTAAACTTAAAACAATGTATTCTATTCTATTCTGTCTACCCCAATTGGGCTATACTTAGTCGCGAGCTTACATTATGTTATTTAGTTAAAAAAAAAATACACCTGGCCGCCAATTTTCCACGCACCTGAAAATAAAAATTAAAAAATTATGCACGCGACAGATGCATTTTCACGCTTCAGTAGTTAGGGGGTGAGCAGTGAGCTTCACACGATTTCGTTAACAAATTAGCGATATTGTAGGGGTTGAACGTTAAATGGTATTGTTCAGTCAGGCTTGGGATTTGTCAATAGGGTAAGGCGGTGTATACATACATAAACTCACGCCTATTTCTCACCGGGGTAAGCAAAGACTGGACCATTTGCTTCGATCCTGGCACACTTCTCTTGCTTCCTCCACTGTCATGCATGCGCGCCGATTCAGAGTAGATCGTACTGAACCTTTTCTAACGACATCTCCAATTTGGTCTTACACACATAATAATGGCCCCGATTCCTGGAGACACCTCCTAATTTTACTTTAAGTTATACCTGTCATTTTCTTATCCGCCGAAAAGGAATGAGACGGACGATTGACAGCTCTTAATTTTAGAAAGAACGAGTAAATGAATGAATAACCCGGGGAATTAAAAATGTATCTCGCTGGTATTCAAACCGTTTGACGTGTGCTGTGAACATAATTCTGTCTGGTTATTGGCCAATGTAAAATTTTTAGACGGTTGTTTTAGATTTGTGCTTAAAATTGACGTGTGTTCCATGAATTTTATGCTTGTCGATTACCCCGTCCCTTTCCTTTTCGGCGGATAAGAAAATGACAGATATAACTTAAAATACAATTAGATGGTGTTTACAGGAATTAGCACCGATATGTAATGCAAAACTTCTTCTATGCTGTTCTAGGAGCAAATAAAAAACATAGAACACGTTCAGCTGCTTGTCTTCCCGGGCATGTCGTAAAATCCGACAGAGGGATTGTGTCTTCTAAATGACGGACTAATGTTATGGGCGATAGGCTGATCCCTTATCATCATAAGGTTCACCATATCCATCTTAGGACTTCGTATCAACAGTGGCTGCAAGTTGTCTTTGATTACTTGTGGCTCTGCCCACCCCATTAGGGATTACGGGCGTGAGTTTATGTATGTATGTATGTATGTTTGTGTTAAATAGAATACAAATATCTGACATACACTAAGATATTATTATTTCCCTCGTGCACTTATTAAGAAGTTATTATCCAATAATTAACTGCGGCGTATAATTATGTGATCGTTTACTAGAGCCATTCACCTCTCCTTTCACTAACGACTAGAGCTGCGACATTAGTCGACTTTTAGTCGGGGTTTAGACTTCTTCTATCGTGTGGGTTGTGAGGTGGAGTACCAACCTCATCAACCCTGGTGTCAGGGTTACTATTGAGCCGCTAAAGACCCCTGACGTGGATCATGTAACGACTACTTACTTACATCAGTAAGTAGAAACCGGGACCAACGGCTTAACGTGCCTTCCGAAGCACCGGTCATCTTACTTTTTGGACAATCAGGTGATCAGCCTGTAATGTCTTACCTACCTTTTTGTGATATGTCCCCACCGGGATTCGAACCCGGGACCTCCGGATCGTGAGCCCAACGCTACTCACTGGACCTCGGATACCGTTATATTTTTCCCCCACTGACGCCCTTTTGATCCCCTATTAATAAAGTAAACACAATAGTAATAAATTATGTGAGCGAGATTATAATCGATAAACGCGGTCGATACGGACTCGTGCGACACTAAGACTAAGACGCCGCGGGGACTGTGCGGGTGTGCGGGGCGACCCCGCCTCCGCGGCTCACCTCATGCCCCGATTGCCATGTCGACCTGTCGTCAACAGTACATGGGACTTAAACATAGCTGGCAAGGAGTGTAGTGTACAGTCATGAGCAATATAATGTACCCACTTTAGGACTCTGTCGCACTAACGATTTGACATTTAGTGAGATTTACAGTTCAATTTGTCAAAAAAGTTAATGTGACATGGTACCAAAGTGTAATAATCCTTCCTGACCGTATTCGGCCACAGCGACCCGACAACTAATGAGAGTGTCGTTCGTGTGCTCTCGTGTGACTGACATATCCGATCTTAGCATTAAATGTACGACCGCATTCAATGCACGTCAGCACTCCTCCTAAATAATTACCACAGAAACCAAAGTGTATACATATTATTGCTCGTTACCGAACTATTATACAGGGTGGCCCATAAGTTCACGTTGAAAATGAAACGGTACATATCCTTAGGCATAGTTATGAAGTTACATAAACATAACATAAATAGCCTATATACGTCCCAATGCTGGGCACAGGCCTCCTCTCAATCAACCGGAGTTATGAAGTTAAATAAAAGAATTATTAAGAAAGAGATAGCGACAAAATGATGATTTCTGAAGTAAGGTAGAAAATCTAGAAAAAGGTACAAAATGGGTCATATCTCCTAAACCGTAATAATCGCTGAACATACATGGGGGTGTTTCTGGTAGCTAATGAGCCCCTCTATCTAATTTTTCATTTTGAACCTGAATTTCTGGGCCACCCTGTATAGCTCTGCCCACCCCTTCGGGGATTCAGGCGTGGTGCTATGTTATGCTATTATTATCACGTGAAATCGTAAATCACATTATTATTGTAAATATTCTTAAAACTTGGTAACTTTGTGAAATGATTTATTGATTGATAGGTATTATTTCTGCGATAAAGAGTTATAAATAGCATAATTGTATTGCTTCAATAAATCCAAGGGAACTTTAAGTAGTGAACTGTTGTTCCTTTTTATTTACACACACACTCATACATACACATACCTAAGCGTAGATGTAGGTACTTAAAAAAACTCGAAATCTAAGAAAGAGGCTGGAAGGGGCCTGGCGCGCATTTTGTATGAGAACCGCTGTCGCCGGTTCAACCCCACTCTCTTTTACTGCTACTCCTGCAAACAGATAACTACGATAGCTCTTGCATAAACAGCCTGTATACGTCCCACTGCTGGGCACAGGCCTCTCCTCAATCAACCGAAGGGCGTATGGAGCATACTCCACCACGCTGCTCCAATGCGGGTTGGTGGAGCTGTTTTTACGGCTCATAGCCGGGACAAACGACTTAACGTGCCCTCCGAAGCACAATCATCTTACTTTTTCGGACAATCAGGTGTTTCAAGCCTGAAAAGTCCTTACCAAACAAAGGACAGCCTCACAAAGTGATTTCGACAATGTCCCCATCGGGAATCGAACCCGGAGCTCCAGATCGTGAGCCTAACGCTCTAACCACTAGACCATGGAGGCTGTTACGATAGCTCTACTTACTTACACTTACTGGCAATGTATATTTTATTTGACAGGCTGCAATTTTATCTATTTTTTTTATTTTATTTATAAAAAATAGTCGGCATAACTATCACCGACTATCGGCGCGACTCTAGTCGGAATAATCTCCGAAGATTTCAGTGTCATTGGCAGTTGTTTTTGCCGTCGATTTATCTTGACGTGACGTAATGGATTTATTAAAAAAAAATGTCTGTAATAGATGCGCAGTGTCTCTTTCCCAGACACGCAGCGTCGGCGGTATTTAAACTTAAGATTACGTTATACATTGTTTATGGTTTACGCAGTTCTTGGTGCTGATTCCTGTACACGCCATCTAAAATTTTAAGTTCTCTCTCTACTTAAGAGCTGCGCTCTTGTCGGTGGAGTAACCGCCATTCCTCTCTTCTTCCCGCCAAAACCTTCACCTCCCGACACGACACGACCTGCACCTTCTCTTTTATTTGTTTCATAAATATTATCCTAGGTCTACCCCTTCCTCTCTTCCCTTCAATTTTTCCTTCTATAATGTTTGTTATAAATGAATCGTGTCGTATCAGGTGGCCAATCATATTTCCTCTCCGGTTCTCTATAGTCTTCAATATGGTTCTCTTTTCTTCAACTCTTTCCAGCACTTTTTCATTTGACACCATTTCAGTCCAGCTTATACCCTCCATCCTTCGTCAACACCACATCTCAAACGCTTCCAACCTCTCTCTGTCTCTCTGTGTCATAGTCCACGTTTCACTTCCATAGAGTGCAATGCTCCAAATATATGATTTAATAAACCGATTTAAAGTAATGGTAGTAGTAGTAGTGATTTTAAGTTATACCTGTCATTTTCTTTTCCGCTGAAAAAGAAAGGGACGGGTAATCGACACGCATATTTATAGAACACACGTCAATTTAAGGCAGACATTTAAAAATCCCTTCCAAAATTTAATATTGGCCAAAAACCCGACGGTATTAAGTTGACAGCACACATCAAACTGGTTGCACATGAGCGAGATGTCTAGTTTATTCGTTCATTTTACAATCATTGTCAATCTTCTGTCTCTTTCCTTATCGGTGGATAAGAAAATGACAGGTATATTGAAAATAAAATTAGGCTGTGTATGCAGCAATCGGAGCCATTATCATAATTAAAACACATAATACCGGGTTCCTCTCTCTCTTAATTTAAGAGCTGCGCTCTTGTCTGTGGAGTAATCGTCATTCCTCTCTTCTTCCCGCCAAATCCTTCACCTCCTGATACGACACGACCTGCACCTTCTCTTTTATTTGTTTCATTCATTGCGCATTGTTTGTTCATTGTTCATACCGCGTTAAAATCAGGGATATGAGACTCCCGATATTTCAACACTGTTGCAAGTGCACTGATCACATAACCCTGATTTTAACGCGGTAAAAACCCGGTATTATGTGTTTTAATTGAGATTACATTGACTCGCAATTGATAGTGGCACGTAAAGTTTCCATACACCTGTGTAATCTTTACATGTCACTACATACATAAATAAACTCACGCCTATTTCTTACCATTAGATATATACGTTTTGTTGTTGTTATTATGAATGCAGTGTGTACCTGTAATTGGAGCACATATACAAAAACTAATTTAAGACTTGCATTTTATAACTTTACAATATGTGTACTGTTGGTATACCTATCTAAATAAATACATAACATAACATAAACTGCCTTTAAACGTCCCACTGCTGGGCACAGGCCTCCCCTTAATCAACCGGAGGGGGTATGGAGCATACTCCACAACGCTGCTCCAATGCGGGTTGGTGTAGGTGTTTTTACGGCTAATAGCCGGGACCAATGGCTTAACGTGCCCTCCGAAGCACGGAATCATCTTACTTTTTCGGACAATCAGGTGATTCAAACCTGAAAAGTCCTTACCAAACAAAGGACAGTCTCACAAAGTGATTTCGACAATGTCCCCATCGGGAATCGAACCCGGACCTCCAGATTGTTTGCCTAACGCTCTAACCACTAGACCACGGAGGCTAAATAAATAAATAAACAAATTAAAAAAACCGTAAAGTCAACTTATTATCATTTGGCATAATCCTGATATCACCCGCACCAATCATCATTCTAAGTTTTCTTAAAATTCCACCAGAGGCATGGAATATTTGTTGTGAAATTAAAAGTGATTACGAATTGTTTGCTTATGATTTACTAGCTTTACGATGCGACCGTAATTTCATCTGCGTGGATATTTAACATTCTAACGCATAGTCTGCATCGTAACTGCAAACTAACAGCTGCAACAGCATAGAATGCGGTTTAATGCAGATTAATCTGCCTTACTAATATAGGTTCGCGCGATCCACCTCAAACCACAGCGTCACTCACCATCAGGGAGGTTGAAATGGCCACATCGAAGCAATTCATCTAAGAAAGCAATATTGCTATTTGACATTTGTTTGCATTGCGCACTTACTTTTATATGCGGAAATGTCAAATTGCAATATTGCTTTCTTAGATGAATTGCTTCGATGTGGCCATTTTGACCCCTTTGGAATTAGCACCATTATCATTTCTTAGACAGTATTACCTTACCACCCATGTGAGACAGACGTGCTGTTGAAAGTAGCATCGAAGACCAATGTTGTCATTTGATAATTCAAATTCAAAAATATCTTTATTCAGTAGGTAACATGGTTACACTTTAAATCGTCATTTTTTACATTACGAACGTCTCATCCGCCTAAAACTACTGCAGCTTCTCACAACCTGTATAGCCGGGGAAAAGAAGCTGCAAGAAAAACCTCGGCACAGGGCCCTAGACGTTCTTTAAAAAAAAGCATAAAATATTGTTATACAATTGAGTAATTTAGCTGCCTAATATCAGTTCTCAGACAGTTAATCCCATGCATTCATATCTATATGATACCCATGAGACTACCTACCATTACCATTGTAAGACACCGCAGACAGTTTTTTTTTTTATTATTATTAATGTTGCCATATTCTTGTTACAGGTCCGGGCCTGATAGACGAGCTTGAGGCGTTCATGGCCCCCGTCGGCGAAGGCTGTTACTCCACGCAGCCTATCGACGCACGCCGACTTGGGTACGTCCACCTTTTCATTCGCCTTATCATCAAACTCGCTCGGGTTCGAATCCCGTGAGGACATATCACAAAAGTCACTTTGGTTAGGACATTGCAGGCTGATCACCTGATTGTCCGAAATAAGATGATCCGAGTTTCGGAGGGCACATTAAGCAGGTAAGTAATTATGTAGTCGTTATAATTATGTGCTTTGTCAGGAGCCTTTGGGAGCTCAAAAGTAACCCTGACACCAGGGTTGATGAGGTGGTCGTACACCTCACTATTGAAGAAGAATCCCATTTTGGTAGATTTATTATTCAAAATAGGACAATGCATATATTATGCATCACTTTTTTGCAGCAGAAAAATCAATCAGTTGTTTTTTGTTGGGTTGGTTGGGTTGTCGGTTATCGACCGCGCAATCCACACGAGAAAAAAGATAAGATAAAAGAAAACACAAACAGGGGGGTTAAAATGGCTATATCGAAGCAATTCATCTAAGAAAGCAATATTGCAATTTGACATTTGCGCATATAAAATTAAGTGCGCAATGCAAACAACTGTCAAATAGCAATATTGCTTTCTTAAATGAATTGCTTCGATGTGGCCATTTTAACCTCCCAGTACAACAAAACCACTATTAACAATTTATTAACGTCATTTTTTACAAAATTTTTGCTTCTGCTTTTCTGGGAGCAAATTAAAAAAAACAGGCTTAGATTTTTGACCAAAAACAAAGAACATGATTACTTCGGGTTTTAAATTTAAAGCAAAACCATTTTTAACTGATGCTAACCCTTCCACATCTTATTTTCCAGGGGCCATCAACTGCCAGAAAGTCCACCAGACTCCGGATCAGAGAATCCCTACAGCCCTTCAGAGCAGGTGCCTCACGCGATTGCAGTCTCCCAAACCGTCTTGGGATCAGATTACATGCTGGTCCATGACCACATTCCTACCCATGAGATCCTCCAGCAAAATGGAGATTATATCTACGAGGAGTTGAAGTCAGATAGCATAGACCATGAGGTGCTGAGGAGTAACCTTAATGATGTAGTAGTTCTGCCACAGGATCCCAATATTGTTGAGTTGGGGATCAGGACTGTAAGGCATGATTTGTCTATGGAGCCTATGTACCAGAATCGGTAAGTCTTTTTGTATTGTTTTGTTTTACTTTTCTCGGAAGGGAATCCTTCAAAAGAGAATTCTTTTGGACAATTGTTGCGGGTGATATGCTGATCCCTTATCACCGTAAGTTTCCTGTTATCCATCTTTGGACTTCGTATCAATAGTAGCTGCAATTTGTCTTCGATTACTAGCGGCTCTGTCTACAGCAGGTATTATATGCGCGAGTTGATGTATGAGGGAGATAGCACTGCTACAATTATTGAGGATGTTTTAAGGAAAAGCCAGGACAAGAATAAGTCGACGAATATACAGGGTGTTAGTGACATCGTAACGAATACTGACGGGGATATTCAGACCATGATTCTGAGTTGATATCAAGTGGAATTTCCTGTCGGAAAATTCATGAAAATTTTAGTGTGTGACGGAAAATTCCACTTGATATTAACTCAGAATCATGGTCTGAATCATTCTTCAAAGTTTTCGTTACGATGTCACTAACATCCTGTATACAAGCTGAAGTGGTAAGTGAGGATCTTAGTAAGTGGAGTTCCGTGGTTTCCGCCTTACCCCAACAGGAAATATGCTTTATTATGTATGTATGTTTGTCCTAACCTTAAATATCATCCTTTCAGGTACAACCAAATGCGGGTGGATATGCCAGAGCTGGAGCAAGGCATAATTAACCCTCAACTGGTGGCGTTAGGCCACGAAACCCTTACTCCCGTCTACACCAACCTGCAGGAACCCAGCAGCAAGAAGAGGAAGCACTCCCAGGACGTGTCACAAGTCAAATGTGAACCTGGTATGTATACGTAAGACCACGACTATCCCATTGGGGGGTAGTCAGAGGTACCATGATAGCTTGTAGCCGTGTTTTTTCTTAAGAGTAGAGTAGTTGATGGTAGGGCTGGCAGAGGAAGACCTAGAAGGACTTACATTGACCAAATTGGAGATTTCCTTAGAAAAGGTTTAGTACGATCTACTCTGAACCGGCGTGCGTGTATGAAGCGATTGATGAATGTGGAGGAAGCAAGAGAAGTGTGTCAGGATCTAAGCAAATGGAATTCTCGTCTCTGCTTACCCCGGTGGGAAATAGGCGTGAGTTTATGTATGTATGTTTTTCTTATTAAGAGTTATTTCAATAAGTACAGAGTAATCTACATTTCCGAATGAATTGGCTTCGGTTTTGATAATCATGTGATTTTCAATGCCTGTCATTGAAAAGCGTGCTTTGATTGGGTTTGATTCGGTTTCCGCTATTATTGATTTTTACATACATAACTAAAGACCGTAATTCCTAATAGGGTTGGCAGAGCCACAATTAATAAAAACAACTGATTTTGATTTCAAAAATGTCTTCCAACTGGTTGATGTTTCTACTCCAAATTAGTGTATGGCATCCACAGTAGAACACTATTTTAGGTACCTAATAACTTCACGATTGGAATGGAATTTTCTTCTATCGTGTGGGTTTGAGGTGACCAAGCTCATCAACCCTGGTGTCAAGGTTACTATTGAGCCGCTAAAGACCCCTGACATGGCTCATGTAACGAATACGTTCTTACATCAGTAAATCGTAACCGAAATCCGAAGCACGGATCAAATTACTTTCGGACAATCGGGTGATCAGCCTGTAATGTCCTAACGAAACCAGGGCTCACAAAGTGATTTTGTGATATGTCCCCATCGGGATTCGAACCCGAGACTCACGCCCCGCTTATGCTGAGTGAGGTTCATTTTTTTATTGTCATTTTAAAAACGTTTAAAAATCTGCTGGCTTTATACTTTTTATGTATATATATTATGACAAAAAATCGAAATTCTTTACTGCACAATCACACATGAAAAGAACAGTATACAAGTAGGACAGAAGACTTACAATAGACGTCGTTATTGCTATTATTATTATAAGCTCACGACTACATCCCAATTGGGGTAGTCAGAGGTACATCCATCACAAAATGAACTACCCACACCTCACCGAGGTTTCTGTTACTGTTTCTGTGTTGTGTTTTGTTTGTCTTGTTTCTCTAAAAAGCTAAATAGAAAACAAACGATTTCCACTTTATCCATCTTTCCCCACAGCAGCGCTGTCCCCAGAGTGCGTTGTTCAGCCCCGTCCCGCGCCCCCCTCTGTAGATGGGTCAGAAGCTGGTGATGACGCGCCGCTGCAATGCATCCGGTTCCAGCCCTTCCAGCAGCCCTTCTGGCAGACGCTGTATGACTGCAACTTGAAGCCCACGTGAGTATCAGCAAGATATTCACTTATGAGTAAAATAAACTTACCAGCAAGGTAGTTACTTATCAGCAAGATATTCACTTATGAGTAAGATAAACACTTACCAGCAAGATAGTCACTTATGAGTAAGATAAACACTTACTAGCAAGATAGTCACTTATGAGTAAGATAAACACTTACCAGCAAGGTAGTCACTTATCAGTAAGATATTCACTTATGAGTGAGATAAACACTAACCAGCAAAATATTCACTTATGAGTAAGATAAACACTTACCAGCAAGATAGTCACTTAAGAGTAAGATAAACACTTACCAGCAAGGTAGTCACTTATCAGTAAGATATTCACTTATGAGTGAGATAAACACTAACCAGCAAAATATTCACTTATGAGTAAGATAAACACTTACCAGCAAGATAGTCACTTATGAGTAAGATAAACACTTACTAGCAAGATAGTCACTTATGAGTAAGATAAACACTTACCAGCAAGGTAGTCACTTATGAGTGAGATAAACACTAACCAGCAAGATATTCACTTATGAGTAAGATAAACACTTACCAGCAACTAGCAAGGTAGTCACTTATCAGCAACATATTCACTTATGAGTAAGATAAACACTTACCAGCAAGATAGTCACTTATCAGCAAGATGTTCACTTATCAGCAAGATAGTCACTTATCAGCAAGATAGTCACTTATAAGCAAGATGGTCACTTATAAGCAAGATAGTCACTTAGCAGCAAGATAGTCACTTAGCAGCAAGATTTGACCAATTTTGTACTTTTCCAGAGCAAAATATTCACTTATGAGTAAGATAAACACTTACCAGCAAGATAGTCACTTAAGAGTAAGATAAACACTTACCAGCAAGGTAGTCACTTATCAGTAAGATATTCACTTATGAGTGAGATAAACACTAACCAGCAAAATATTCACTTATGAGTAAGATAAACACTTACCAGCAAGATAGTCACTTATGAGTAAGATAAACACTTACTAGCAAGATAGTCACTTATGAGTAAGATAAACACTTACCAGCAACTAGCAAGGTAGTCACTTATCAGCAACATATTCACTTATGAGTAAGATAAACACTTACCAGCAAGATAGTCACTTATCAGCAAGATGTTCACTTATCAGCAAGATAGTCACTTATCAGCAAGATAGTCACTTATAAGCAAGATGGTCACTTATAAGCAAGATAGTCACTTAGCAGCAAGATAGTCACTTAGCAGCAAGATTTGACCAATTTTGTACTTTTCCAGAATTTTTATTTTCGAACCTCAACCTTTGGGCCACCTATATATTAGATACAGCTATTTCAAAGTAGCAGGTGGTCCAACGGCTACGAAACTTTGTCCAACCCACAGGCCAGCGCCTTCGTACGTGGTGGGCGCAGACAAGGGCTTCAACTACTCCCAGATCGACGAAGCGTTCGTCTGCCAGAAGAAGAACCATTTCCAAGTCACCTGCCAGATACAGACACAGACGGACCCTCACTACGTCAAGACCGCTGATGGGTTCAAGAAGATCAACAACTTCTGTCTGCACTTCTATGGTGTTAAGGTGAGATCGGCATCTGCAGTCTCTAGTATTGGAGCATTGGGCTCACTACCCTCTTCTTCTTATCGTGTGGGTTCTGAGGTGGAATACCATCAACCCTGATTACTCACTTACATCAGTAAATAGTAACCGGGACCAACGGCTTAACGTGCCTTCCAAAGCACGGATCATCTTACTTTCGGACAATCAGGTGATCAGCCTGTAATGTCCTAACCAAACTGGGGATCACAAAGTGATTTTTGAAATATGTCCTCACCGAGATTCCAACCCGGGGCCTCCGGATCGTGAGTCCAACGCTCAACCAGTAGACCACAGAGGCCGATTATTACTATTACTCTAAACCGGCGAGATTGCAAGACTTTGATGAGAGTGGAAGGAACGAAAGTGGTGTGTCAGGAGCGCAGTGAGTGGAAGTATGGTTACAAACAAGTTGTCTGATGTATCTGTTCAAAATAAAATGAAGATGTTATTTATTTTCAGGCGGAAGACCCGACACAGGAGGTGAGGGTCGAACAAAGTCAGTCAGACAGAACAAAGAAACCTTTTCATCCAGTGCCGTAAGTAAATCCCTTTTTCAACATACATACCTGGCGTGTTTAATACAGAGCTTCGTCTCTCTTGATTGGTTGTCTGTATGTAATCTTTTTCTTTATGTATGCGTAATCTCCGGTAGTAATATTGACTGCTGGTGCTCGGAAGAACTACCCTCCTGAGTGGCGTATATCTGACTGTCCATTCACTAACAGAGTGGAGCTCCGGCGAGAAGGCGCGAAGGTGACAGTCGGCAGACTCCACTTCGCGGAGACCACAAACAACAACATGCGCAAAAAGGGCAGACCAAACCCTGACCAACGCCACTTCCAACTCGTGGTAGCCCTGAGGGCCCATACAGCGAGTGGGGAATATATTATAGCTGCTCAAGCAAGCGACAGGATTATTGTGAGAGTGAGTTTAGTTCATTTTATTTTTGTAAAGAAAAAATACATTTTTAGTGGTAGCCCTGAGTATCCCTGAGGGCCACTAGGGTATTATGTACTAATGAAAGGCACACGTCCAGTTCGTTAATCGTTTATTGCGTGACTGAGGATGACAAAGAGAAATATAAAAAACTATGAAGGTAAACTTAAATACATCACCATTATCATATTTTTAGTGGTAGCCCTGAGTATCCCTGAGGGCCACTAGGTATGGGGAGTAAATTGTTGCTGGTCATGCGATCTATAGGATCATTGTCAAAGTGAATTGTTCTTTTTATTTATTAATTAGAAAAGCCGAAACACCGAAACACACTTTTAGTGGTTGCCCTGAGTACTTCTGGGAATTCAACAAAAACAATAGCTCCAGAACGGTGCAGCAACGTTTTAATTAGACAATGTCGATTACCCCACAGGCTTCAAACCCGGGGCAGTTTGAGTCGGACTGTTCTGAAAACTGGTGGCAGCGAGGCGTCTCGGAGAACAGCGTCCATTATAATGGGCGAGTTGGTATCAACACTGACAGGCCGGATGAGTCTTGTGTTATTAATGGTAAGTTCTGGTAAGCACTGTAGTTCGGTTCGTGGTTACTTGAGTCAAGTCACGAGCTTTGGCGGCTCAATAATAATCCTGATATCAGGGTTGATCAGGTCATCCACCTCTCAACCCACACGATAAGAAGAAGAATGGTAAGTTTTTATTACATATACAGGGTGTTAGTGGCATCGTAACAAAAACCAAGTCCACACCCACCACCCCACACGTCATCCCACTTGGTTTTTGTTACGATTTGAGTCGATCTCTCTCTTTATTTAAGAGCTGCGCTCTTGTCGGTGGAGTAATCGCCTCCATTTTCATTATAACAATGTTTGTGTGGCGTCCTGAAATAATAAATAAATGTATTTTTTTTCTTTCAATCTATTTATGTTTGTTTTTTTCCACCAGGAAACCTAAAGGTAATGGGCCACATAGTCCACCCGTCAGATGCCCGCGCCAAACACAACATTGAGGAGTTGGACACCGCGCAACAATTGAAAAATGTGCAGAGCATTCGAGTTGTCAAGTGAGTAGTACTTACTACTTTGCTACAAAGATTATTATGTGCCGGGAGAAAACACAGCATCGCTTATGAAGAAGCAGCATAACACTCACTTTTTTTTGACGTAACTTATCGTAGATTTGCCGCAGATGGCATTAACTACTTGGCCGGACAAATGGGGAGCGCTGAAGGCTCTCACCCGGTACAACGTTTAAGATAACAGGCCTGAGGGTGCCCAGTTGGGCGCGAACCTCGGCTCAGGGCGTCTGAGAGGAAAAATATTTGAAAGAATTAATCGACCCTAGTGGGTCGATAGCGATAAGCTCTGAATGAGGGAAATCGTCGACCACGCCGGCGGGGTCGGTATCGGGGACCTGAAGTGTTTGGTGTCGCGAGCTGATTGGCTGCCTCTATAGCTCACTTTTTAACTTGAACTGACTCGTGTGTATAGCCACCCTAATTCATATATTCAGACTCATTCTATAGATATTCAGACTCATTCTATAGATGTATTGATCCATGATTGTCTATGAACTGTCAGCGCAAGGCGGGAAACCGCGTTTACCGTCATTGATGTCTTCACCAGGAAGAGCTTTCCTGCGATGCTGTGTTTCTCTACAGGGAAGGATTTTCCTATAAGAAATTCCACTTGATATCAACTCAAGAATCATGGTCTGATTCCTCCAAAGTTTCAGTTACGTTGTCACAAACGTCCTGGGTTACAGGCGTAATTTTATAACATAACATAACAAATACTTTATTGCACAAACAGGAAAAAACAAAAAACAAAACAAAAGATACAATACAATACAATACAATACAAATACACTTTATTGCACCAAACTAAAAATAAATAATTACAAAAAGTCTCTTAATTAAGTACATGGCAAAAGATGTTATAATTTATGTCAAATATAACATAATATAAACTCATGAGTATATTCCAATCGGGGTAGTTAAAGGTACATTCATCGTTCCCACGTCGGAAAAAAAAACATAATAAAGACCGTATCTCTCTAGAACACCGAGAGTTGGTTGACGGCAACAAATTGGTTACGCAACCAGGTGAGATACATAACATAAGCTCACAACTATATCCCGATCAGGGCAGTCAGATGTGCCCACGCCTCACTGTGCTTTCTACTAGACCAACGTGGTGGTGAGCCGTATCGTCGTCTATAATGGTCGTGCCAACTGTGCTAGGCTTAATAACTCATTGATGCAAATCCGGTACCGGAGTTCGAGCTGGCACTCCCCGATTGAGAAGCAAAGGAATGTTAAGTATAATCAACCAACCTCGACACAAACAACCAACCGTACAAACAACCTCGTTTTACACAGACACCATACATTGACATTATCGTACACGCGCATCTGTGTGTGTGACGTCTGACGCCATACGATTCAAGTCTAGAGCGGAGTTGCCGTTCTATACGTAGTATTCCTTATTCTATGGTATAATATCCATTTCTCCCACCAGATTCAACTATGACCCGTCCTTCGCGGAGCATTCGGGCCTGCTCGGGTGCGACCCGCGTCGGTCGGCGCCGCACTCCGACACTGGAGTCATCGCACAGGAGGTGCGCCGGGTGATCCCTGAGGCGGTCAAGGAAGCTGGTGACGTCACACTGCCCAACGGCGACACCATACACAAGTTTCTCGTGGTCAATAAGGTGAGGTTCCTTAAAATTTCCTGAGGTTCCTTTTAGAAAGTTGGCTTTGCCCAAGAAGAGCTTACCTGGAACAGATTCAAGTGACGACGAACGTCGTGTCTTGCAAGGAAGTCAAAGAATTGGCCTTTTTTTAATATAATAGGCTCGCGTTTGACCACAATCTCACCTGATGATTAGTGACGATGTGGTCTAGGGTGGCTCATGCTTACCTAGCAAATGCCTATTCACTCTAGCCTTGAAGACTCTTAGATTATAACGAGTCGGAAAAACAGACGACGGCAGACAGTTCCAGACCTTTGCAGTTCTCATCAAAAAGGAAAAGGAACAACGTTTAGATACACTTTGATAGACAGGAATGGAGAATGCTCTCAAGCCACTCGTCGTGAAGAGAGAGACTCGCCGTAGCGGGAATCGCCGAACGAGGAGTCGCTGTCAACTTCAACACCACAATTCGCCATACCGACAAGAGCGTGCTCTTATCATTAGTGATGAAAGAGGGGATGGAGCATACTCATCACACTGCTCCACTGCGCATTGGTGGAGATATTTAGGCTAGTTAGGCAAGGCCAGTTACGGCGTCGAGGAGCTCGATGGCGCAGCGGTAAACGCGCTCGGTCTGCGATTGAAGTTAAGCAACTTTCTCAAAGGCCGGTCATAGAATGGGTGACCACAAAAAGAAGTTTTCATCTCGAGCTCCTCCGTGCTACGGAAGGCACGTCAAGCCGTTAGTCCCGGCTGTATTAGCAGTCGTTAATAACCATCAATCCGCACTAGGCCCGCGTGATGGTTTAAGGCCCGATCTCCCTATCCATCCATAGGGAAAGCCCGTGCCCCAGCAGTGGGGACGTTAATGGGCTAATGATGACGATGATGATGAGGCAAGGCCAGTTAGCCGTAACCAACGGCTTAACGTACCTTCTAAAGCACGGAATCGTCTGAAGTCATTAAAAAATAAATTCGTGCCCTCAGGACCGCATCTTCATGGAGAACCTAGGAGCAGTGAAGGAGCTGTGCAAGGTGACAGGCAACCTGGAGTCGCGCATCGACCAGCTCGAGAAGATCAACAAGAAGCTATGCCGCATGAGCATCCTACAGAGACGAGATAGCTCCCGCTCCAGTGTTAGCAATGGTGAGTCTTTGGTCTAATTGTAAGGTTTCAACAACGAATGAACAAGAAGAAAACTTTAAGAGCCGAAGACACCCGAACGGCGTCGGGGGTAGCAAAAAACGTCGACCAGCTGGAGAACAGAACTAGCTTAGTATAGAACGGTAGGTAACTCTCACCCCCTCTTCACTCTTACGCTTAGGCGGTACATGACAAAAGTGAGATTGAATGGAGTATCTGAAAAAAATATTTTCCATATATTTTTTTCTTCCAGACTCCCGTTTCTCGCACATATCGAACTCTTCAAAGTCTCTCTACACCGACGGCAACATCTCCATAGAGCAGATACGAGACATCGCCAGGAACATACGGAAGCACGAGTGTTGCCAGAAACTGAGCCACCATTCGCCCAAATACACAAGGAAACAATGTCGGAACTGTCACACTGCCTCCAAATACGGGAAATACTATAACTATAACAAGACTTCAGTCAGATGCCATTCTAAGGTACTATTCTCTTTTTCTCTTTTTTTTGTTTTTTTTTTTTAAATGTTCTATAGTCTCTGCTTACCCCGGTGGGAAATAGGCGTGAGTTTATGTATGTATGTATGTGTTTTCTTTTATAAGGTTCCGTACCCAAACGCTACTCTGGGCGCCATCCCACTCGCGTCAGACAGAGTATTGCGCGGCGGAAGGCAAGAGCGAAACTACTGCCCTATTTTTCCCTAAAAAGCTTTTTTTTTTCATTTATGTATCCTGCTGAACACAGCAATCTTTCATCTTGGACATTTAGCTGCTTCTTTGTTTGATTTCTTCTGTATTTCGTCTTTGTACAGTCATGAGCAATATCATGTACCCACTTTAGAACCCTGTCGCACTATCATATTTGACATTTGTGAGACTTACGGTTTAATTTGTTAAAAAAGTTAATGTGACATGGTTTCAAAGTGTATACATATTAGTACTCGTGACCGTACCGGTGAGAAATGATCCAGTGATCCGTCTCACTTTTCACCAGGAAATCTTTTTATTAAAGATGAATCACTTAAGATGAAACACTTACCTAAAAAGTAGCATGGAGAATGCACCGACAAGAGCGTGGCTCTTAAATTATTGATACTGATGTACCAAATCTTGCACTGTTTGATTATAGACACGTATAATATGGTTTACTATAACATTCTTGACGCGAGTGTTCTGTACGGCGGTTCTTGATGGAGTGCCTCTTGTAGTGCTCACGCAGCCATCAGTCTTCTAGAGGTATATTCAAACTTGACAATGTGACTCGCGCTGGTGGCGACGGAAAATTCCACTTGATATTAGAGTTAATGTCAAGTACAATTTTCACCTGATTGTCCGAAAAAGTAAGATAATTCCGTGCTTCGGAGGGCACGTTAAGCCGTTGGTCCCGGCTATTAGCCGTAAAAAAACACCTCCACCAACCCGCATTGGAGCAGCGTGGTGGAGTATGCTCCATACCCCCTCCGGTTGATTGAGGGGAGGCCTGTGCCCAGCAGTGGGACGTATATAGGCTGTTTACGTTACGTTTTACGTTACGTTACGTTACAATTTTCACCATTCACCATGACTCTGAGTAGAGTCATGGTCTGAATCATCCCCCTCAGTATTCGTTACGATGTCACTAACACCCTGCATAAGCTGTTTAGGATCATCATCATCAGCCCATTAACGTCCCCAGTGCTGGGGCACGGGCCTTCCCTATGGATGGATAGGGAGATTTATGGAGGCTGTTTAAGATATGATTTATGATCTAATCTCGCGCTTGTCGGCCAGAATCTGGAACCAGGTTTTATCGTGTGCTTTGCACCCATCGGCCAAAGACGTCCTCCACTTATTCCGGTCACTGGCCAGGTCCTCCCATTTAGCCGTGCGGCCGCCGCTACTGTCGCTCTCGCATCGGACTTTACAGCCATTTTAAAAGCTGCCACAGAAACGCCGTTTGAATCATCTGATAAAGATGTAAAGGCCTGTGATGATGATCTAATCTAAAAAATATATTTTATTTTTCAAAGGAAAAGGACAGTTTTCCGACATACACCGACACATTGGAGTCTAAGAAAGACGATTACACAAGCAATATGAAGAAGAAAGGCAATGAGAGTCACACGAACCTGTGGTTGAGGGATGACTTCGGTTGTGACAGCTCCAAGCTGGCGTTTTGCTGTCGCAAGGAGCGCTTCGGCGACGCGAGCGGCGAGCTCATATCCAACAAGTTTCTCCAAGTCGTCATTACCATATTGATCTTCATTATGGCCGTTTGGTGAGTGTTGCATTTCAACGATCATCCGTTTTGTATAATTTAGCGCTAATACTTAACTGAAACAAATATTTAAAGACTTAAAACTCATTTAAGCTATAAAACTGTTTTCCCTGATTAAGAAGGGAATGTTATGTTGGTTTGGACACGTAGAGCGGATGAAGGATTATAGAATTGCGAAAGCGGTATATAAAGCGAAAGTTGATGGTAGGGCTGGCAGAGGAAGACCTAGAAGGATTTACATTGACCAAATTGGAGATATCCTTAGAAAAGGTTTAGTACGATCTACTCTGAACCGGCGTATGTGTATGAAGCGATTGATGAATGCGGAGGAAGCAAGAGAAGTGTGTCAGGATCGAAGCAAATGAAATTCTATGGTCTCTGCTTACCCCGGTTGTTAACTGACGTGAGTTTATGTATGTGTAGGTTTGTACTGTTTTCCCTTTAACCAGTTGCTTTGGGATCGAAGGTGTACTGGAACCTAACTGGACCAAAGTCATGTCTAGTCAAGTCATGCTTTGGCAAGTATTAATTAACCATTGTTTTAAGTTTACGCGGTTTTTATCATAACTAAAACACATAATAACTGGTTCTTACCGCGTTTGAAATAGGGATATGAGACTCCCGATATTTCGCCACTGTTGCAACTCCACTCCAATCTCATCAGTCATCCCGTGATCATGACACTTGCAACAGTGTCGAAATATCGGGAGTCTCATATCCCTATTTCAAGCGCGGTAGGAACCCGTCATTATGTGTTTTAATTAAAAAAAAAATACAAAATATAAATTAATAATTATTAATTAACCATCCGAATTTCATCTTTTTCAGCCTAGTAGTAATGTCAGCCCTGTACTTCAGGGAGCACCAGGAGCTCCTCTCGATGAAAGAGATCAGGATGCACGAGAAATTGTCCAACTACCCGCATTATAGCAAGTTCAATGTCAACACGCAGCCGCATCGGCCGCCTGATCAGAACCAAATACAGGTAACGTTTCCAACATCCTTCTACCCTTATCCCACTCTACGCGTGGTCGGCACAACATGCTTTTTTTTTTGACGTGACTTATTGTAGATTTGCCGCAGATGGCATTAACTACTTGGCCGGACAAATGGGGAGTGCTGAAGGCTCTCACCCGGTACAACGTTTAAGACAACAGGCCTGAGGGTGCCCAGTTGGGCGCGAACCTCGGCTCAGGGCGTCGTCTGAGAGGAAAAATATTTGAAAGAATTAATCGACCCTAGTGGGTCGATAGCGATAAGCGCTGAATGAGGGAAATCGTCGACCACGCCGGCGGGGTCGGTATCGGGGCTCTGAAGTGTTTGGTGTCGCGAGCTGATTGGCTGCCTCTATGGCTCGGCACAACATGCATTCGCATACTTCTTCCATTAATTTTCACACTTTCTCACACATATCCCTCTTCCACATCCACACTTTCTTGTGATAATTTTCCTCGCTAGTGTAGTGTGGCTCACCTATCACGATAATGTAACAGAAAGCTCGGCGAGGTGTGGGTTCTTAGTTCTTCTTGCGATGGATGTACCTGTGACTATCCCAATTACATACATACATACATACATAAACTCACGCCCGTAATCCCTAATGGGGTGGGCAGAGCCACAAGTAATCAAAGACAACTTGCAGCCACTGTTGATACGATGTCGTAAGCTGGATATGATGAACCTTATGGTGATAAGGGATCAGCCTATCGCCCATAACATTAGTCCATCATGTTAGAGGACACAATCCCTCTGTCGATTTTTACGACATGCCCGGGAAGACAAGCAGCTGAACGTTTTCTATGTTTTTTATTTGCTCCCAGAACAGCATAGAAGCTAATTAGGATATGGTTATAATAGTGACATCGAACTTTGAGCGATGATTCAGACCATGATTCTGAGTTGATATCAAATGGAATTTCCCGTCGAAAAAGTACGGAATAATGCAAAAAAATATCATGAATTTTGCGACGGAAAATTCGACACAATCATGGTTTGAATCATCCCCCTCAGTATTCGTTACGATGTCACTAACACCCTGTATTTTAAAATAAAGTTAAAGCAAATAATTTTATTTTCCAGAACTTAAAACCGTCTCAACACGCAACAGTCAAGAAAACAGCAAAAGGTAATTCATTTTCCTAATTATTATTTTTTGCACAATAGGCAGCCTTATTGCTTAAGAGCAATTTATGCCAGGCAATCGTAGGAACTCAATGTATTGGAGCGCGGGGTGGTACAATACAAAAAAGAGGTTCTTCTTTTTTTTAGAAACTCACCAACATCATCATCGTCATCATCCCGTTTTCACAGGGTCCGCTTACCTAACTTGAAAATTTGACAGGTCCGGTTTTTACAGAACCTAGTTTTTCTAGAAACTCACCTTGATCATAATATCAGAGGTCTAAAAGTCAATTAACTAAATTATTTTTCTGTTTTAGCAAATAAATATTTCTATACATATGACTTCTTTCTGAACTCAATATTATGTCTTCACATGGTTTTAATTATCTACCTACGATGCAAATATGAATGCTAATTCATAAAGAAGTTAAATAGAAAAAATGAAAAAGCTATTCGTTAATTTTATTATTATATTTTATTATATCTGTCTTTATTTAGTACTTAATTAGAATTTCATAATTTATCTTGAACCTATTACACGACCAAATTACGTTGAATAAATATTTCTGATTTCTGTTTTCTCATTTCCCAGAGAAAGGCCCCCACAAAACGACTCCGGAGTACACAACAACTTCTCCGACTGAGAACTCCCCACACACCGCCGCGACCACGCTACACGCGTCCCGGAACTACGTCAAGAATGTATTACGTAAGTATTGATCTTCTATCGTGTGGGTTGTGAAGTGGATGACCAACCTCATCAACCCTGCTGTCAGGGTAAAGCCACGTTTCCACTTGGTAACATTTGGCGCGCAACATATTGCCCAACATGTTGAAAGTTAGCGCGGAACATTTGCTTAACAACGTCTGTCTACGCATCTAATACACGTTCGTCGTCGACAACATGCCGCCAGAGGACTAGTGTTGTTGCGCGTTATGTCTCCACTCAACAACTGTTAATTAACATCAACACATACATACATACATAAACTCACGCCCGTAATCCGTAATGGGGTGGGCAGAGCCACAAGTAATCAAATACAACTTGCAGCCTTATGGTGATAAGGGATCAGCCTATCGCCCATAACATTAGTCCATCATGTTAGAAGACACAATCCCTTTGTCGGTTTTACGACATGCCCGGGAAGACGAGCAGCTGAACGTTTTCTATGTTTTTTATTTGCTCCCAGAACAGCATAGAAGCAGAACAGCATGAATTAACATCAAATATATAATAAATTATGTATAATTTAATTCATTTTATTAATAATAAGATTTAAATTCATTCATTTCATATAATCTGCATAATTATAAGTAAAAAATAACAAAACGTTTTTATGTAAATGGTAACACTATAATTTAAGTTTTTGTATGTTGCCTGTATTTTTTTCTTCTTCCCCTCAACTTACTGCATATTGGCTGTAATTTGTTAAACTTCATTTTAAAATACAGTCCATTTATAATTTACACCAGCTTTTTATTTCTACAACAACAATTGATGCTCAACTAACGATGCTCTCTAAACAAACAATATGTTGAGCTTCTGCTGGCAACGTTGCGCGCTGTTGTGCAACGTTGCGCGCCGTTGTGCAACGTTGCGCGCTGTTGTGCAAAAATATCCTCCCAGACGACGCCCCGAGCCGAGGTTGGCGTCCAACTGGACACCCTCAAACCGAACCCTGTTTCCTGTTTATTTGTTTGTCAGTTGTTGTTGTTATTTAAAGAAGCCAGTGATGGATGTCTAGTCATTTTGTATTTTTTTTTTTTATAAATTATCTAGGCTAAAAAAAATTGAACTTTTTCACAGATATGGAACAAACATCAGTACCTCCAAAGTTGGAACGCCCAGTATCACTATCAAGAATAGCAGAGGTAAGAGCATCTTCACTGAACACGGCCTCCATTTTCCAGTAGTTGCGCGTTAAGCTCGTGATCCGCAAGTCCCGGGTTCGAATCCCGGTGAGGACACACCACAAAAATCTCATTGTGATCCCTAGTCCAGTTTAATCTAGTTTAGTTAGGACATTACAGGCTGATCACACAAATATCCGAAAGTAAGATGATCCGTGCGTCAATAGGCACGTTAAGCCGTTGGTCCCGGTTACTGCTTACTAATGTAAGTTAGTAGTCGTTATATGAGCCATGTCAGGGGCCATTGGCGGCGCAATGATAACCCTGACACCAGGGTTGATGAGGTTGGTTGTCCACCTCACAACCCACACGATAGAAGATAAACACTTATGACGTCACAAGTCTCCATAGATATTAAATATACCTACACAACTCACACGCATGTATTAAACATTTTCAGCAACCGTACGCATAATTTTATTTAACTTATATTCTATGAAAAGGGGGGTTTGAAGCAATGCATCCAAAGAAGCAATATTGCTATTTGTCATTTTGCTGACATTGCGCACTTACGCGCAATATATCTATATGCGCAAACAAGTTGCTATATTCCTTTTTTACATGAATTGCTTCAATGTAGCCTTTTTATACACCCTTAAAAAGTTTTGTCAAAGCTTTACTATACACCTAACATTCTCAACTAGAAACTCAAAATGTAGGCAGCAGCAGTTAAGTGTTCCTAAATTTTGACGGTTCTCCATACTGGCCCCGATTCCTGCAGACACCTAATTTTATTTTAAGTTATACTAGTCATTTTCTTATCCGCCGGAAAGGATGGGACGGATGATTGTCAACAAGTTAATTTTAAAACGAATGAATAACCCGGGCGAATAAAATAGGTATCTCGCTGGTATGCAATCCGTTTGACGTGCTGTCCACTTAACCCTGTCGGGTTATTGGCCAAAGTAAAATTTTTAGACGGTTGTTTTAGATTACTGTTTAAAATTGACGTGTATTCCATAAATTTTATGCCTCTCGATTACCCGTCCCTTTCTTTTTCAACGGATAAGAAAATGACAGGTATAACTTAAAATAAAATAAGATGGCGTCTGCAGGAATTAGCACCACTCCAGCTTCCAACCATTATTATTCTGATCAAAATAAACAAAGGCAATTTAAGTAACAACATAATCCAAATGTCAAGCATTTAATTTCATATACGCCTCTGCCGTTGCATTACATTTTTATATAATTATGTACCCGACTAATGAAAAAATAGGTAATTATCCCGTTGGTGTTATACAGCGCCATCTATTTTTATTTATGGAACGTGCCCTGGATAGTTCCTTATTGGGATCATGGTATAAGAAGAACAGGTATGCTACGCCGCGACTTGTGCTGAGTGAGGCCCTTTTATCTCAGGACGTCCACCACCACCTTATGGTCATTTCGACAAACATCCGTCTTGCTTTTTTGTAATTGTTTTAGTGGAAATTTGATATGATGTTGTTGTCTTTTTTTTTGTGAGTGGCGTCCTTTTATAATAAACTTTTTCTATTCTATTCTATTCTATTCTATTCTATAGACAGTAGTTAAACAAAAACTTTACAAAAAAGGTTATTATAAAGTTAGTGATTATTTAGAAGATATGAATGCATGGGATTAACTGTCTGAGAACTGATATTAGGCAGCTAAGTTACTCAATTGTATACCAATATTTTATGTTTATTTTTTTAAAGAACGTCTAGGGCCCTGTGCCGAGGTTTTTCTTGCAGCTTCTTTTCCCCGGCTATACAGGTTGTGAGAAGCTGCAGTAGTTTTAGGCGGATGAGACGTTCGTTATGTAAAATTGACGATTCAAAGTGTAACTATGTTACCTACTGAATAAAGATATTTTTGAATTTTGCTCAAAACTGACAGCTAGCATTTCAAGGTTAGCCCAGCTGACGTCATCCGACTTTGCGTTGCCATTTCGTAAAAAATAAATTACCCACGTCCAATGTCTTTAATTTACTTTACAAGGAAATTTTGTACTTTTAGTAAAATATTTACGTACAGTTTAAATGATTTTTATACATGTGACGGACGAGTAAATCACTTAATTTTCAATAATAAAATTTACGTCATTGTAATGTTGGAGATACCAATTGAATGGTAACACTTACGTCATCAATGGCCTAGCAATGGCGGCTTGTCATGGGATTGAGCATACCTGCGCGAATTATATCGAGCGCTTGGACCAATAAACGATACAATACAATACAAATACACTTTATTGCACCAAAATAAAAAGAAATAATTACAAAAGTCTCTTTACTAAGTACATGACAAATGGCGGCCTTAACGATACGAATGCTATTTACGTAGATGGACGTCCTGGTAGTTGCGGCTTCCGAATACATCCCGCTTAGGGACGGTACTGAAAAGTATCGGCGTCCGAAGGACGTAATATACGATCCCGACGACCCGATTACTCTAGCCATAGAGGCAGCCAATCAGCTCGCGACACCAAATACTTCAGGACCCCAATACCGACCCCGCCGGCGTGGTCGACGATTTCCCTCATTCAGCGCTTATCGCTATCGACCCCCTAGGGTCGATTAATTCTTTCAAATATTTTTCCTCTCAGACGACGCCCTGAGCCGAGGTTCGCGCCCAACTGGGCACCCTCAGGCCTGTTGTCTTAAACGTTGTACCGGGTGAGAGCCTTCAGCGCTCCCCATTTGTCCGGCCAAGTAGTTAATGCCATCTGCGGCAAATCTACAATAAGTCACGTCAAAAAAAAAAAAAGATGGACGTCAAACGGCTATTGGTCGAAGCGCTCAATATGAATCGCGCCGCGCGCATGCGGTTGTCATGCAGGCGCGGCCGGTCTTCTTATACCATAATTGGGATATAGTCGTAAGCTTAATGTTATTA
Organism: Pectinophora gossypiella; assembly: GCF_024362695.1. NCBI lineage: Eukaryota > Metazoa > Arthropoda > Insecta > Lepidoptera > Gelechiidae > Pectinophora > Pectinophora gossypiella. The sequence continues at coordinate 3,835,008 of NC_065431.1, forward strand.
AATGTTATGTGTTATACCTAATATTGAGTTGTGGTTTCCGTACAGGTTATCGGCAGTGGCTGCACTTTCAACGTCAACACAGACAATGAGCTAGATGCCGAATGTCAGGTGAATACACAAGCAAATAATCATTTTTTTTTTTACATATTCGGGTTAACAACAGTTCATTGTTATATGTATAATTAAGAGAGTACAATTTTTGTGAAAGCAATTATAGTTAACCACATTATAATTTTTCAGACTAATCTAAATGGATAAAGCTTCAACAAGAATACAAAATGAAGCATGGGTGCATATATATGTGTGTGTGCATGTGTATATGTGTGTGTGTGTGTGTGTGTGCGTGTAGATATGTATGTTGTGTTATGTATCACCGTCTCTGATGGATAAGATTTGTTTGAATATGCATCATCATAATTGGGTAGTTTCCTAGGTCAAAGATAAAGTATGAAATTCTGGAGGGTTAAAAAGGCCACACCGATGCAATTCGTCTAAAAAAGCAATATTGCAATTTGACATTGGCGCATATAAAAATAACTGCGCAATGTAAACAAATATGTCAAATAGCAAAATTGTTTTTTTGGATGAATTGCTTCGATGTGGGCTTTTTAACCCCCCAAGGTGACAAAAATGTTTTCTTCTTCTATTGAACTTATTTATGAATTTTAATTAAAAAGAAATGTCATAATAAGTGCGACTTTTTTTTACGTTTCTCTATGACCGTCACACATAGCTTTTTCAAACAAATTCCATAATCATTTCGTGTTTTGACGTTTAGTAAAAAGTAACTGATTTGACTATATGGAAACTACCCTATTGATCATTACAATAGCTTTTCTTAAACAAAAAACATTTCGAATAAGAATAGAATAAACATTAATGCTATGTATAGAAAGATATCCCCCCCGCTTCAATTCGTATCGGGCGTCGATCTCACCCCCTCTGTGTCTTACTTTAGTCTTAACACGTTGGCGCGCGGTACTTTTTCGGAAATTAGCAGTAGCAATTATCGATCCCGTACTGTTAAATTTATGAGAAATCAAAACACTACATAACGATAGTAACATCTATGACAGTAATCTGCATATACCGTACTGATGAGGGTAATATAGAAAAAATATTTACTTAGGATCAGTACATCTAAAACCGTAGTCGCAATAACCGTACTGTGTCTACCTAGCATAATATAGGATCCAGGTGAATCAAAGTACGGCTTCAACCGCAGTGCTGTCATGACCGTATTTATACTGTTGAGAAACTCATCTCTCCAATCTAAGATTCAGTACAGCTTCAGCCGAATTATGGCGAACAAAATTGCATACACCTATTACTGTCATAACCTGCCATAAGTGTGGATGTGTGAGTAGACTGCATATGTGTGAGTTATGGCTCAAAGAAACTTAAAATATTTTACTCAATTGTGACAGTAGCAATAAAAGGGTCTGTGTGTAAAAAAGAAGTGGGCGTGGCCGAAGTGATTATTGTATCGAAACTGGGCTGCAGTGACCGTAGCAATGATTATAAGAACTACAACTATTTGCGGAAGTGACCGTACCGTACTATTTTGTGAGTCCAAATTAACGGTTATAGCCGGTACCGCACGCCAACGTGTTAATGCCCGTAAGCCGATAAGGAGTAATGGAGAGCGCGCCCGCACTGCTATCTCGCTAGCATTTACGTGTTAATCGGCACACGGTGAGAATGTTTTTTGTAAGTATAGAATGTTTTGTTTATTTATAAATGACAATGGGCAAAAATGTATGGAACTTGTTCCAAGAACCTCCACCTCCCTCCACCCTCCCCCTCCACCCCTGTCCCTTTCTGACAGCTACACCTTTAATTATTATTATCTTTCATGCCGCTCTTTAGGATTTACTAACAATCACCAAATGGATAAAATCATTAATGGTAAGATCATTTTAGATCATACTAACTCGTTGTGTTAATACAAAACAGATTGTTGTTGTATTGTTGTTGTTGTGATTGTACTGTATTCATGTGTTATGTCTGATTGTTGATATATAGTTCTATGCAATAAAGTATATATTATTTGATTTGATTGTTAAACTCTCGTTTTGTCACATGACGGGCCGCTACCGCGGCTTTGAGAGTTATAAATGGCTCACGATCTAGAGGTCCGGGTTTGACTCCTTACTTTTACTTTGTGAGACCGTCCTTTGTTTGATAAGGACTCTGCAGGCTTGAATCAGCTAATTATCCGAAAATGTTAGATGTATCTATCAGCCTTGGAAATACGTCCACCGACCCTCAGTGGAGCAGCTTGGTGGAGTATGCTCCATACCACCTACTGTTGATTGAGGGCAGGCCTGTACCCAGCTGTAGGACGTATATAGTCAGTTTATGTCATAAATGTTGAATTGTTCTACAAGGATGTAGTGAATTGTTAAGTCTTCTCTTCTTCTGGTGTGAGGGTTACCAATGAGCCGCCAAAGGCCCCTGACATGGCTCATGTAACGACTACATCATGTACACGACTATGTCATGTAGTTGTTAAGTGACTAACCGAGATCTCCATCCACAGTCCTCCTGCGGTCTCGACCCGTCGCAGACCTACGAAAACCAAGAACCATTAGAGAGAAACCCAGAAAAAGAACTGAACGAAACCTTCGCAAGGCCACTGGAACCATTACCGAAAGACAAACTGCCCAACATACCAATAATACCGGAGAAGAATAATGACACTTTAAAAAAAGACGAAAAAGACTCCTACAAAATACAACACGACGAAATGATAGCGGAATCCAACCTTCTTGACAATACGAAACAGAACGGGACAGAAGTAAGACTTAAGAGAGCAGTTAGAATGAGACAGATGCACGCCGATTACCAAATCCATCGCGAGATTGGAGCAACCTTGCCAGTCAAAAATGCGACTTCAACAAAAGCGATGAAAACTGGTAAACTCTTCGGGAGTCATAAATTGGGACTGGTGAAGAATGAGACGGAAATACGGATGAAGAGGGACATGAGAGCGAGAAGAGAGACTAATGAAGCTCTTCTAAGGAGCAGTTCGGAGGAGATGACGCTGAGTGAACAATCTGATGAGATTCCTGGAGCGAAGGGTAAGTTGCTTAATATGCTGGCCTGCAGAACTAAGAATCACATTCTTATAACTTTTCGTTTTCACAGGGCATACCTAACCTGAAGATTTAACAGATCCGGTTTTTTACAGAAGCAATTGCCTGTCTGACCTTCCAACCTGCGAAGGGAAAACCACCCTAATACGGGTTAGGTCACATACTCCGAAACGCATTTCTGGGGTATGTGGGTTTCCTCACGACGTTTTCCTCCACCGCTGAGCGTGATCCAAATATGAATCCGGAAAACGATTTCGAAAATCATAGGTTTAGGCACGTGATGGATTCGAACCTGAGATCTTACAGTGTAGTTTAGTTGCTTCTTTCTTCAGGCATAGAATAAACAATAATACTAGGTATAGAACGGCAACTCTCCGCTCCTCACCAGCGGTTGAGCTAAGTTTACCTCTTCCCCCCCCCCCCCCTCTCAGTCTTACTTCAGTCTTCAATCGTACGGCGTCAGACGTCACACATATATAACTGCTAAGTGTGGAAGTGCTATATCTAAACCAATAAAAATATGAATATGAATCGTAACAGAAGGTAATAACTGTTTTCCACAGAATGCGACACAGTGACAGTGGGCATAGCGAGCAAGTCCATAACGAACACGACCCTGTTCGTGGAGCACGACGTGTGCGCACGTACCGTCCATAACTACACGTACACCGTGCCTCTCTCCAGATGTGTGCAGCACAAACACATCGACATTGTGTTTAGGTGAGTTACTTTACTACTTAATTCCGCCCACATGCAACAGATGGCACCACCATTTAATAATGCAGTCCTGAAACGCGCTATCAAAGTTTTCACAGCGCGATGCATATATACAACTTTCGTCGATCCCTTGCGGCTAGCGGGGTACTATGCTCTATTCGATATGATAGCATCCTTTGGAGCTCACCCTCGCCGCTAAACATACACATAACATTACGCCTATTTCCCGTTGGGGTAGGCAGAGACCACGGAGACCATCGGCGGTAGTGAAGTCTGATAAGAGTGGAAGAAGGGAAAGTGGTGTGTCAAGAGTCAGGATCGTAGTAAGTGGAATTCCTTGGTTTAGGCTACGAATAAATGACAGGTTTAGGTGCGTTATTGAGCCCGCGTGATGGTTTAAGGCCCGATCTCCCTATCCATCCAAAGGGAAGGCCCGTGCCCCAGCAGTGATGAGGTGAGTTATTTAAACATAATCAGCGGGCTTTAGCACCGTAAACACGCGACTCTTTCTCGCCGCGACAGAGATCATCTGTCTCTTTCTGTGCAGTACTTTGAGAGAGTGACAGGTGACGTATGTCGAGGCGAGAAAGAGTCGCGCGCTCACGTTGCTAAGCCCGCAGCTCACAACTATATCCCAATTGGAGTCAGAGGTACATCCATCGCGAGATGAACTAAGTACCCACGCCTCACCGAGCTTTCTGTTGGTGAGCCGTCAACATCGCCAGCCCATTAACGTCCCCACTGCTGGGGCACGGGCCTTCCCTATGGATGGATACGGAGATCGGGCCTTAAACCACCACGCGGGCCCAGTGCGGATTGGTGGTTATTAGACTGCTAATGCAGCCGGGACCAACGGCTTAACGTGCCTTCCGAAGCACGGAGGAGCTCGAGATGACAACTTTTTTTTTTGTGGTCACCCATCCTATGACCGGCCTTTGCGAAAGTTGCTTAACTTCAACAATCGCAGACCGAGCGCGTTTACCACTGCGCCACCGTGCTCCTCGGTGAGCCGTATCGCCGTCTATAATGGTCTAACCATCTATGTTAGTGAATTATTTAGAGAAGATATAGACAATTGATATGTCGTGGTTTCCAGGATTTGAGGTTAATGGCAATGGACTCGCTCCCTATTACAGGACTTGAACATAGCTGGCGAGGATTAGGTGTACTATAGACATCTACCAGCCTACCCCTTTGGAGATACAGGCGTGACGCGAAGTCCTTCAGGGTTCCCGCATTCGTCCAAGTAGTTCATTCCATACAATTGAACTGTCTGAGAACTGATATTAGGCAGCTAAAGAACGTCTAAGGCCCTGTGCCGAGGTTTTTCTTGCAGCTTCTTTTCCCCGGCTATACAGGTTGTGAGAAGCTGCAATAGTTTTAGGCGGATGAGACGTTCGTTATGTAAAAATTGACGATTCAAAGTGTAACTATGTTACCTACTGAATAAAGATATTTTTGAATTTGAATTTTTGAATTGGTTACGTCAACAAAAGACTAAAACCCGTCTTATGTCCACCAGATCTTCAAAACTGAAAGACTTGCGCCTCTGCGACCTTCGCTGTAAGTACGACACAGCCAAGAATTGCCAGCTCAACCGCGAGATCGCCAAGCTGTCACCATCCGGAGACCTGTGGACTTCCAAGATGACCCTGGAGTGCAACATGGATAGAGTCATGAAGGTGCGAGCTGGATTCAACGCTGTCAAGGTAGGTTTGCCTTCTATCGTTTGGGTTGTGAGGTATATTACCAACCTCAACAACCCTAAATTCAAGGTTATTATTGAACCGCCAAAGGCCCCTGACATGGCTCATGTAACGACTACGTACCAAACTAGGGCTCAGAAAGTGATTTTTGTGATATGTCCCCACCGGAATTCGAAGCCGGAACCTCCGGATCATGAGCTCAATGCTCATCCACTGGACCACATAAGCCGGGAGTGGAGAGTTTAAGAAAAAAAAATATAATTTAAAGTTAAAATTACAGTTAGTCTGTCCTTTGTTTGGTAAGGACTTTGCAGGCTTGATTCACCTGATTGTCCGGAAAGTATGATGATTCCGTGCTTCGGAGGCCACGTTAAGCTGTTAGTCCCGGCTATTGGCCGTAAAAACATCTCCACCAACCTGCAGTAGAGCAGCGTGGTGGAGTATGCTTCATACCCCCTCTGGTTGATCGAGGGCAGGCCTGTGCAGTGGGACATATACAGCGTTTTAGTGACATCGTAACGAATACTAAGAGGGATGATTCAGCTGATTACTCTGAGTTAATATCAAGTGGAATTTTTCATCGCAGAAGTATAGAATTGAAAATACTTAATTAAAAAAAAACTAAAAACAAATCATGAATTTTGCGACGGAAAATTTCACTTGATATTAACTCAGAATCATGGTCTGAATGATCCCCCTGAGTATTCGTTACGATGTCACTAACACCCTGTATAGGCTGTTTAGGAATTTACGATGATAAAAAAATTACAGTGTCTTTTTTCTTTCAGGACCTATGCTACTTATCACCTGAACACAATTCGTTCGTCGAATACAATATTCACATATACAGAGATTGCCATAACTAGGCCATTCTAATCTATAATTCTTTGACTATAAATGTAGTATGATCAATCCGCACTGGGCCCGCGTGATGGTTTAAGGCTCGATCTCCCTATCCATCCATAGGGAAGGCCCGTGCCCCAGCAGTGGGGACGTTAATGGGCTGATGATGAATGCTGTTTGTCAGAATATTATGGTAGCCACGTGGTTATATTGACAAACCATTGGCAGAGTTTAGAAAAATCGACCTTATTATTACTACACTGTGATCGTTATTTCTGGCTTATTCTGATTGTGAGAATATTGACGAAAAACCACGGAAAGAATTAGTTCCGAAAGAGTTTAGAACATTTGACATGTCCTTTCTGCCAAAAAAGCATTGTTTTTCCACAATATTCTGACTAACACCATATGACCCTACGAATAACGATCACAGTACAGTCATGAGCAATATAATGCACCCACTTTAGGACTCTGTCGCACTAACATATTTGACATTTAGTGAGACTTACAGTTCAGTTTGTCAAAAAAGTTAATGTGACATGGTACCAAAGTGTATACATATTAATGCTCGTGACCGTACACTACCTAGTAATATGGTCGATTTATGTTTGAATCCTAAGTCATAGCGAATGATTGCAAGATGTAATATCGCTGTTAATCTACCGCCAGTTATGTGGTTCTCTAAAAGCAACTTCGGTGCTCTCCTCGCGGTATAGGCTGTGACGTCTGTCAGCTTCGTACAGAAGTCACCGTCGACCGCAGCATTCCTATACATCAGGGGGGTTAAAATGGCCACATCGAAGCAATTCATCTAAGAAAGCAATATTGCTATTTGACATTTATTTGCATTGCGCACTTTTATATGCGCAAATGTCAAATTGCAATATTGCTTAGATGAATTGCTTCAATGTGGCCATTTTAACCCCCCAGTGCCTTAAAGAACTACACCCTAATGCCATGATCACACCTACCAAATGGACGGGCGAGACAGTGCGCTCGGCCGAGTACTCGGTGTACATGAACATTACAACGAATGCACAGCCGAGCGCTCGGCCGAGTTATTTGGCGAGATAGCTACTCGAGTTATTTGGCGAGATAGCTACTCGAGTTATTTGGCGAGATAGCTACTCAAGTTATTTGGCGAGATAGCTACTCGACCCCTATTCTGTTTGCTAGGCTAAGTATCCACCCCCGCGCTTCCCCGCACTGTCTCGCCCGTCCACTCGGTAGGTGTAATCAAGCTATAAGACTTCGTCAGCTCGGCGTCTTCTAAAACCCATTGTTAACTCAGCTGACGTCAAAATAAAGTCATAATTAAAAGAAAAAGCGTCGCAATAAATCTCTATTTAACTTAGAATCTCTTTTAGAATCTAAATAATTATTATTCATATTAAAAATGATCAATTTTGACACTTCACATTATGTAAGTATTTTAGTATTTATATCGTAAAATAGATTATATTTCTTACTTATAAATTATACATTCCAAAAGTGCAATTAATATTAATCTATCCGTCCTGTAACACATATCTGGGTAACAAAATAACTTAGGAAATAAAAAAAAAACTATAAAAATAATCTATAATGAATCCTGGGGGGTTAAAAAGGCCACACCATAGCAATTCATCTAAAAAAGCAATATTGCAATTTGACATTGGCGCATATAAAAGTAAGTGCGCAATGCAAACAAATGTCAAATAGCAATATTGCTTTTTTTAGATGAATTGCTTTAATGTCGCCTTTTTAACCCCCCCTGATAATAATTATCAAGAATTATTAACAGTTAGGAAACAGGATAAAAAGTGCAAGTTAAAGAAGATGTTAACCTACACTACTGCTTAAATAATGGATTAGCAAGAAACTTTACCGCATTATGTTCTCTCAAATCCTATATCAATGCTGTACTATTAATCACAAGAAGTTTTTAAGTTTTTGTTTTTAATTTTCTGGATTACTTAGGTACTTACTTATTTATTCTCCCGCCCCTTTTATCGCACCATCGGAAAGTCTCCCGCCTGGAAGCAATCTAGCGTGGCCCACTTGGAAGTCTTTAAATAGGCTCCGGACACAGGTTGGCCGCTGCAAGGATAATCTCTGCAGGTAGGGATATCTGGTTAATGGTTGCGATGATTGCGAGTGTGGAGTATCACCACAAACTATGGCTCACCTTTTGTGCTGTCCTAAGTGCCCTAACACCTGCACTATTAAAGACCTTTACGAAGCCACTGACAATGCCGTAAGCGTGGCCAATTATTGGTCAGCAAAAATTTAGTATCGATCGCCATCGACTCGCAAAGAAGAAGAAGACATTTATTATATTCAAACATTGACGAATGAAACTGTAACTCTCTTTTAAAATTGCTCTACCTAATCCGGGTCCACGCGTGTTGCTCACCTTATGTTACCAATCTACTACCATGCAGAACGCAATAAATGATTACGATTACTATTTTTGTTCCCGAGAGCATATCCCATCCCATTTTGTGACCATACCACACACTTCACATACTATTTGCTACATTTTTAAAGTTATTTTGTTACTCTTTAACTGTATTTATCCATATTTCAGCTTATAAGTATGATATTAATTAAAAAAATGTTACAAAACAAACTAAAAAATATCACAAACGTTGGTGCCACAGATTATTTCTGTTTATTACCTACAAATGTTCTTAGTAATTTGAAAATATATTTAAAATTGTAATTTTTCGTTTTCTTCTTAGAATTAAAGTTTTTTTATTATACAATTTGTTGTTAAAGGAATTGGTTTGTTTTTAATTAATAAAAAAAATATATTTTATACAATTTTACTTGTATCTATTTTTGGTGGTAGCTATTTTTTAATTTATTGGCCCTGATACCTGGAGACACCTCCTAATTTTATTTTAAGTTAAACCTGTCATTTTTTTATCTGCCGAAAAGGAAAGTGACGGATGATTGACAACTGTTAATTTAAAAAGAAAGAATGGTTAACCCAGGTGAATAAATAATTATTATAAGCATATATAATTCTGTCGGGTTATTGGCCAATATAAAAAATTGGGAGGACTTTTTAATTTTCTTCATAAAATTGACGTGTGTTCCACAAATTTTATGCTAGTCGATTGCCCGTCCTTTTCCTTTTCGGCGGATAAGCAAATGACAGGTATAACATGCAATAAAATTAGATGGTGTCTACGGGAATTAGCACCATTAGCTATTAATTTTAAAGGATTTGTCTGATTTAGGTTTTTATTTAATTTTACATTCCAGTTCTAAATGTAATAAATTAAATAAATGAAACGTATTTTTCAGCTTTATTGTTATATTTTAGAATAATTTTGTATACATTATTAAATAATATGACATAATCCTTTGTCATTTTAAATTGTTTAATTTTTAATGTAATACTCAACGCAAGGTTTTTTACAATATTTTTTGCATATTTTTAAACATACTTTTAAAAGGATTTGTATTAGAGGAACCTTAAATTAATTATAGAAAAAATATTGGCCGCTGATATTTTAAAAAGTATTTGGTTTATATACTTTTAACATATTATATTTATTTTAAATAATCTTATAAAAATTCGATTTTCGTCACTGTGTATATGGAAAGAGAAAAAACGCAATGTACATTCCAAGCCAGTACTTAATTAGATGTAAGAATTAAATAATGAGGAGTCAAACTAAAACATGTCAACATTCCGTTTAAAATGTACATTTTTCATATTTACCTTTAAAAAAATAGTCAAAAAAATCATCACAATTTAATTTTTTTACGTTAAAAAATATACTTATCACGTATTTATTGTGAATGCAACATTTTTGTTACAATTTATGATTTATTTTAATTTTATGATTTTAAACGCCTATTTAGAACATTTTTTACAGTAAATAAAATGTTAGTATTAAGAAAATTACGTGTCTTTGACGTTTTAATAATTTGCAATGGTTTCTAGTTAAGGTTAATATTACATCTTGCCATATAATAGGAGATATTCTTTATAAAATATACACCACTTCATTTTTATAACGTATTTATTAAGATCTGATCTTCAGAAGTGATCTTTTTTGTGTTAATTTTCGTCGTCAGTTGAAATTTTCATTTCTCATTGGCAACAAAAAATTTGGAAAATTTTGTTCTGGAAACAAGAAGATATTTAACGATGGTAATTTTAGATATTTTTGTGCCTATCAGATTTTTTTATAAATGTCAAAAAATGCACTTATAGGATCTAGGTGTAACACTTTAATGCATTAGGCAACCTTTTATATGATTTGTACTGAAAATGGAATTGAAGTTGCTTTAAAGTATGAAAAAATATCATGAGTTCATTTATTTACGAAAAATCAAAGACAATAAATAAAGAAGGGTAGTTTTATAATTAATTATTTTTTGAAGTTTTTTTTTTCATTTGCTTTTAACGCAAAAATGCATAGCTAATAAAATAAATGAATAAAAACAGAGCAATCTCATCCAGAAATATCAATTTTAATAATAAAATATCAGTTTTAATTCAGTGATCGATTTATCTATTAAAATTAATTTACGTAATAATATTTCATTTACAAGTGTTTGCCTAACCTTAAGGAATTCTGCATATAAACCTATCCTATATTTTAAATTCATAGGAAAATAGAAAAAGTTATTAAAATATGTAAAAATACCACTTTTCATATTTATAATGACTTCAAAACCATTTCAGTAACATTAGGTATTTCTTTTGATATAAAATTCGAATTTTGATAAACGCAGAAGGCCTATTTCTCAAATCGACAACTGAATCTTGATTGGACCAATTTCAAAAAGAACAATTATTATAACTTATGTATAATAATGCCAAATGTGTACATGTTTTAAAAAAAAATCTGTAAAACAAACGTTTAAGTCCCAAGAAATTATTCATTTTATATGAACATTTCGGATCGTTAACCGGTCATTTTGAAATTTGTTTTTTTTTTCTGAGAATTAGCCATTTTGAAAATTGGTCCAATCATGACTAATGTCGTTTTGAGAATTTGGCGTTCGGCCGTTAAGGGAAACTTGTAGGATTTAGATAATAAATTATCAAACCTAGTATATTGTGTACCTACTAGTATTTATAATACATCCCTAGTTTTAGTACATAAGTATCCACAAATTTGTATCGTGTAAGAATAATGAAATAAAATGTAGAGGTTTCAACGTTGTTTTATTTACTTACACTTTTAAGAAAGCAATATTGCTATTTGACATGTTTGCATTGCGCACTTAATTTTATATGCGCAAATGTCAAATTGCAATATTGCTTGTTTTAGATGAATTGCTCCGATATGGCCTTTTTAGCCCCACAGTATCAATGTCAACTTAAAACACCAAAATGCTCAGCTGAGGCCGAGTCGAGTGGAGGAAGAGGGGAGTTAATATAGAAAGAAAGAAAGTGTATTAAATATCGAATACGGGTGTAAGTAAACACCCCGATACCGACCCCGCCACCCCGATACCGACCCCGCCGGCGTGGTCGACGATTTCCCTCATTCAGCGCTTATCGCTATCGACCCACTAGGGTCGATTAATTCTTTCAAATATTTTTCCTCTCGGACGACGCCCTGAGCCGAGGTTCGCGCCCAACTGGGCACCCTCAGGCCTGTTCTCTTAAATTTTGTACCGGGTGAGAGCCCTCAGCGCTCCCCATTTGTCCGCCCGACTAGTTAATGCCATCTGCGGCAAATCTGCACGTCACGTCAAAAAAAAAGACACTGCAGCGTAACTAACTATCGGCAGAATACTTATATTTGGCGAGCCGCAAATAGTTTTAATAACCTATGCGCTACAACTGAATTAGATTTGTTCAACACTGGTTGTGAGGCAGCGAGACGTGAGATTAGCAAGCAATTCTTTAACCTGTAGCATAGAATAAATAATACTGTATCTAGGTTGAATGACGCGTGCATTGTGAGTGTAGCCTTTTTGTACTTACATTTTGTGCTTTTGAGACAGTAATGGTTAACTGCTGACTTTGTTATTATGCGTAGTGTAATGTGCATTAGTGCAAACCTTTTTGTTTGTTTTTTTTTTCAATTTGCTATCTGCGAGGGACTATAATTGGCTTTCTGTTTTTACCATAAGTTGCTACTAAATTAATTATAGTTGTTGTTACTCCGAACATTAAATAAATAAATAAGTAAACGGTCGTACAAATAATAGTGGGCGACAAATAATAGTGAAGTGAGGGTAGTTACACCAACAACATATAATATAAAATATATTCGGCTCGCCAGTCATCCCGCGACCGTGGTCGCTGCGAAGCGATCGAAACGACGCGCCGGTTCTATCCCCGGTATCGGATTTGCACCAATGAGTTATTAGTTCATCTTAAGTGCAGTTTTCACTAACACACTTGGCTCGGTCATTATAAACGGCGATACAGCTCACCTATCCTGTCACCTGCCTGTCCTGTGCCTGTTGTGCTTTTCTGTATATGTTGTCCTTCTTCTATCGTGTGGATTGTGAGATGGATTACCAACCCCACCACCTTGATGTCAGGGTTACTATGGAGCCGCCAAAGGCCCTTGACATGGCTCATGTAACGACTACTAACTTACATCAGTAAGCAGTAACCGGGACGAACGACTTAACGTGCCTTCCGAAGCACGGATCATCTTTCTGTAGGAAAATCAGGCAAACTAGGGATCACAGTGATTTTCATAATGTCGCACCCCCCGTGGAAAAACGCAGTAAGTGGACTAGCGACATTTTTTTTTTATTGCACCATTCAATTCAGCGTACACGAATACACCTTCTCACAAATTTTCATTACGATATCAGTAAAAATGAAGAAAATATTACAAAAATAATGAAATTGTGCAACATTCATAAAAATATTTTTCCCCCATAATAAGAAAGTAAGTATAACTACATGATTTTTTTTTCTAATTTTCCCATATAGTAAAGTCATAATAACACTTACGTCGATTTTACACGAAAGTTTTTTAGGATGGTCGAGTCGTAAGTAAACGTACTGACATGTTTCACGACATTATACGACACGACAATGGTTGTACGTCTAGTTACTTCGTTCTTTCACGAATCTTGTAGCGTTACTTTTTGGTGTAACTCCAGCTACTTGCCTATTCTGCGAATCTTTTAGCGTAACGGTTTGGTGTAAATATAAATACGTAGTTTTTGCAAGCAAGGTTTGATATTACTATTACGTTATTTCAATTAACTTCATTTTTCGATGACATATTTTACACTATACTCTTCGTATTATATGAATACAACTCTTTTAAAGGCAATAATTTGAATCATTTGTCGTGTTATTCTAATTACCTACAAATATGTACTACTTATTAATGTCCTAAATAAATATACTTAGTTATCACTAGCGTAAATCCCTACGTTTTATTTGGTTACTGTACTTACGCCGCGCCGGCGATATTAGAGAGGTATTACATCTATCCACCAATTTTTTGTCAATCTCGACTTTTTATTCAACCAAAAATCGACCCTATTATTACTGTACTGTGATCGTTATTTGTAGGGTCGTATGCTGATCGTGGTTTTACCACGGTAAAACAAATATCACCCATAGACAAAATTATTTCCGACGAAGTTTATAAAAAAACGACCTTATTAATATTTCACTGTGATCGTTATTTGTAGAGTGAAAGCTGATTGTCTATTTGTGATCGTGGTTTTACCACGGTATTCCGTCAGTCAGCATACGACCCTACAAATAACGATCGCATTGTAGTAATAATAAGGTCGATTTTTGTTAGAATAAAAAGTCATGATTGACGAATGTTGGATAGATGTAATAATTATCTCTCTATTTAATTTGTTCATGGTGGCTACTCGAAGCGTGCATATCTTTGTGTGGAAGTAAAAAACCCAAGGATTATACGTATGCTCAACTTGGACAAAATCAAAGATGGTGAGTAATTTACTTATAAATAGACTAGCTAGATTTTAGGTAAGTACCTATTACCTTACCTACTTAGTATATTACTATTTATTAGACTATTAATATTATAAATATTTTGTTTTGTAAGGTTTACACAGAAGCATCAACTGTAGTATTTCGGCGTGGTTGTGAATAATCTACCTAGTTATATAAGTTAACTTTTGCAAAAACTCCCTTGATTTTGTTGTTATTTGTTCGCTTGAGTTTGATATGCATTTTATTATTAACGCATTGGTACTAACCTTCTATTTAATACCTAAATAACGATAAAATATCTAGGTTTGTGTCTAATTATTAGGGTGATTTGGTAATGGGTCCTTTTTATTTCTTAACGTCCATTATGTACCTACCTACAAACAATGTATTTAAACCATTGTTACAATTAACAGATTCCACTAATACTGCAACCCAATCCAGTACAACCCAGTGGAAGAATGACCAGAAATGCAAAAATATTTCAAGAAACTATGGGATATTTTCTCGTCGTAGTCAACATGAGACACATTCTCTTCAAGGTTCGTATGTACCTATCCGTATCCTACTAAAGTCGAGTAAACTTCTCCTTCTCTCGTGTGGGTTGAGACAATTGACTGACCTCATCTACCCTGGTATCAGGGTTACTACGGAGCCGCCATAGGTCCTTGACATGCCTCATGTAACGACGACACACCTGCATACTTATTTAAGCCGCAACCGACTGCCTAACATGCCCTCCGACGCACAGATCATCTTACTTTTGGGCAATCCGGTAACCAGACTGCAATGTCCTAGTGATTTCGCCGCTCGGCTGCGTTATGGGTGTCACTTTGAGTACTTATGTATGTCGGTAATTAAGAAATAGTACTAATATTAAAATTAATATTAGTACCATTTCTGATTTACGACTTGGCCGGGAAGATAAGCAGCTGAAAACGTTCCATGTTTTGTATGCCGGAATATCCTTTCAGTATTTGTATTCTAGATTGATATAGGTATTTACCTACTAACCTGGAAGCGGCGCGTGGTAAAGTTTCTCTGAAATAGTCAGTGCCTGTGTATTTGTGGTATAATTATTCTGTTATTTTCCTCTTATCATAACAACCACAAATATTTTTGATTTGCTTAATGTAGTTTTTTCTAGAGTTATCTCTTATGCAAACCAACTGGCTTTTATGGGGTTTTAGCCAAGTTGCAAACGATTAAGTACGTAAAACGACAGTGATAGTGATTTGAGAGATTGACATGTAATCACATACATTTTTATCACTGACACTGTCGCTTTTTTGGATACGTTGGAAAATTGGCTCATCTCTAAGCTTACTATAATAGGTATTAATGGTTATTTTTCTTTTTAGTAATTTGTTATCATACTTAATAGTTTTTTATATTTTGTCATTTGCAGGTTCTACCGAAAAGCAAAGAGGGGGTGATCGGAAAGGAGCAAAATGTTCAAGAAAACTCTTAATGACTAACTAAAAATGAAGGTTTTTCTAATAAAGGCAAGTGCCAAAATGTACCGTATAAATATATTTTGTGATTATGCATGTAATAATTAATAAACGTTTTAAAATTCAAAGTTAGATTTTAATTACAAATATAAATAACTCCCTGAAAACTGAAAACCCATACGGCTCAAACGGCTTTCGGCACAGCTAGTAAATAAATATTCATTTTTTTAAAACAAATTAGAATAAACACTTAATTTAACACTGATTTTATTTATTTCAATATACAGGCCCAAAAGTTCACGTTCAAAATGAAAAATTTGATAGAGGGGCTCATTAGCCACCAGAAACACCCCCATGTATGTTCAGCGATTATTTACGGTTTAGGAGATCTGACCCATTTTACACCTTTTTCTTGATTTTCTATCTTACTTCAGAAATCATCATTTTGTCGCTATCCCTTTTTTAATAATTCAATTTTTTTCTTTCTAATTTCTAATTATTTTGCTTCATAACTATACCTAAGGATGTGTATCGCTAGGTAAACAGTCGAATGAAAGATAAAAAGTCATTGGAAGTTGGAATTCAAAGTGAGAATTCGTCTAAATTGTTACAGTTGTTAAAACTTCGCCGAAGAATAATAAACACATGAGATTGTCATGAACCCTGAAAGTGTTTTTAAAAACTGTTCCATTTAATAGGCTTTTAGACACATCCAAAAAAGTACCCTTAATAGGGTCATCATCATCAGCCGTATGACGCCCACTCGGTCCTGCGCTGCCCGCATCCAGCGGCTTCCCGCGACCTCCTGGGCATAAAACTAAGTAATTAGCCCTCAAAGATTTTAAGACAGAAAGATTTTATTTTAGTATCTCATAGTATGTATGTAGTAACGGTTTGGGGATACCCAAACTTTTTCCTTCATTACAATATGAATACCAAAAGTGACTGCAAGTTTTGTCTTCAGACTGTTGCTATGTCTACCCTGTTAGCGATTATGAGCGTGATTTTTTTATTGAAAATGTGTCTTTGAGCACCTTTAACAACGTTAGAAAGAAGCAGCTACCTACATTGTATGAGAATGTAATTTTTCCTTCAAATCTGTCTATCTTGCAATCTTTGAGGTCTAATTACTTAGTTTTTTGCTTCTATTAAGGGTACTTTTTTTGGATGTGTCTAAAAGCCTATTAAATGGAGCAGTTTTTCAGAGATACTTACTTTCAGCGTCCATGCCAATCTCATGTGTTAATTATTCTTCGGCGAAGTTTTAACAACTGTGACAATTTTGGTCCAATTCTCACTTTGACTTCCAATAACATTTTTTTTATCTTTGATTTGACTGTTTTTATTTTTTTACCTAGCGGTATATGTCTTTAGACATAGTTATGAAGTATAATAAGATAATTATGAAGTAAGGGATAGCGACAAACTGATGATTACTGCAGTAAGCTAGAAAATCTAGAAAAAAGGTACAAAAGAGGTCATATCTCCTAAACTATAAATAATAATAAATAATGGCTGAACATACATGGGGGTGTTTCTAGTAGCCAATGAGCCACTCTATCTAATTTTTCATTTTGAACTTGAAGTTCTGGGCCACCCCGTATAATGTATGAGCATACATACTTCTACATTCTAGACAAACCCCTGCAACAAACATGTATTTAAAGCTACATACAATTATTTTGAGATATTTCCTTATTAAAAAAGCAATTTCTATAGTTACACTATCAAAGATCATTTACTTTCACGTGGAACAAATAGGTTTCTCAACTTACGCAAAACATTTTGTTAAAATTTTTCGTGTAAGAACGAAGTAACTAATACTTACAACATCCGAGTACGATGAAATCGGAAGGTGAACAACGTTGTAGGTAAAGTTACAACTGTCAATGTTGTTTGCACTACGTAATAATAAAGCAGTGTCTGTACTTACAACGGAACGTTTGATTATAGTTTCGTGGAATATCTACGCAATCGTGTTTTTTTATTTTTTTTATAAATATACACAATTAATTAAAAATTAATAAATGTGAGTCAATCCGGGCTACATTTTGCTATTATTTTCTCTTTGAAGGTTATTTCCAGGACTTATAACTAATTAGTAGGACAGTTTTTTTTAGCTCCTGAAAAGTTGATAAAATCAACTTACTGCGTTTTTCCACGAAGGGTGCGATGTGTCCCCACCGGGATTCGAACCCGGGACCTCTGGATCGTGAGCCCAACGCTCAAACAACTGGACCACGGAGGCCGTATGTATGTTTTCCTTATGTCCTTATCTCTGTATTTTGTGTCAATTGTGCTCAATAAAGTATTTTATCTATCTATCACGTTGGTTGGTCTTTCTGTTAAGAAAGCTCGGTGAGGTGTGGGTACTTAGTTCATCTTGCAATATGTACTTACCTCAATGGTGATCTTATGTGATATTATGAAATGAACAAAGTCGCATCGAATCAGACAATATAGGTATAATACTTACTAACTATAATTGCATATACACAAGACGTTACAGCGTACGCGATCGCCAGTTACATAAAGACGCAGTGACGTGAAAATAATCGACTAAGATAATAGTATGGTCATAACATGCCATGCAATGGTATTGTGTCTAACGAAGCGGATAATCGGCGCCGATGACAATCAACTTTTATGCTAGATTATAGATAAAACAACCGATTTAAAACGTCCTAAACCGTAAATAAATCGTTTTAAACCGTTGGAAAACTCGCCACAATAAAAGAATTGTGTTTTAAACTTCATTATGGGCAATTTTTGGTCAGTTGACGTCATGTTTCGTGATATTAGTTTATAAAAAGTACACACACCTAATTTTATTTTAAGTTAATATACTTACCCAAAATGACGGGTATAACTTAAAATAAAATTAGGTGTCTGCAGGAATCGTGGCATTTTACCAGCGTAGTATGTAACGATTGTGTACAGAGTATGACATCTGGCACTAAGGCCGCGGCGTCGAGAAGAGGGCAATGTTGACCGCAACTCCCTCCGCTCATAGCGAGTAGGTACTAGGTACCTACTTACGTCTGTGGCACACTGAGAGTAACCTTATTTTTGACGGAACTTATATTGCAGATTTGCTGATGAAATTAATGTTATCATAGAGAAAAATAACAATAATTACGCACCCCGTAACCACCACGCATAAAGAAAATAGGTAATTATCACGTTAAATCTAAACAGCGCCATCTTTAATTATTTTTTTGACGAACGTAGCCTAGAAAGTTGAAAGAAATTGAGATTTTGTTGAAGGAAATCACATCAGAATGTGCTTACGTGGTTTTCTCTACTACTATTAAGCAGCTATAATAACTTTATTGCACAAAATAACAGGAATACTAAAATGTGTTTACTTAAAACTAAAAATGTGCTTATATTCTAAATAGGTAAATTACAGGAGTTGTACAGGGGTCCCCAAACTAGGCAGTGCCTGAATCTCGGGTAACCAGTTATTTTTTTTATTAAAAACTAGACTTAATATTAGTTACTATTAAATATTACTTACAAAAAAAAAAAAACATAAAAAGAAAACAAAAATAAGTATTACAAAATAAACTGTAGCATAGGTATAAATTGAGGAAGAGGTAAGTAGAAAATTTATTTTACGAGGTGTTCAGTAGTCGAATAATCCAGGATGAGTAACCAGTCTGTTAACACGGCCTTTGCTACCGGAATAGAGCAGGCAGTCTATAATACAGCAGCTGAAGGTATTCCGTGTGTTTATTTGCCAAGCTCGTCACAATACCTACCTACATCATTTATTCCGGTCAAATATTTGTCTCCCAGTGTGCCTCAATCCTAAGCTTGCACAAGAAAAGCAAGATTCAAGAAAAATCAGTCTCGCTACCTCCATACGACCGGTCAGACGTGTTTGTGTGTTGTGCAAAAAAATAAACCAGTGTTTTACATTAAAACATCTTTTAAGAGTAAGTCGATTGACTATTTTATCTTTTCATCGAAATGGCGGGATGGAGAAATGTCAAAAATTAAAAACAAAGGCAAACGTAGAATTGATATATACAGCCTATACTGTACTCAGTTATAAATAGCTATTATAAATAGTTTTTTTATAAAGTTTTTATGAATATTCAAGGAGTTGACGTAATGATTTTGTGTTTTATGCATTTTTTTCTTTTTTTACTTAATTAATTAAGCGGTTTAAGCTGCTAAGATTTTTTTTTTCTGTATAGACATTGTAATTTGAGTCTTTTTATATTTTGTTTACCTTTGCGGAAAATTTAGGTATGTTTACTCCATTACAAAGTAGGCTAGCTCTATTCGTTCTAGAAAAGGTAGATAGGGTTAAATATTAGCTTGAAGTTTAAAATAAAATACATGTACGGTCACGAGCATTAATATGTATACACTTTGGTACCATGTGACATTAACTTTTTTGACAAATTGAACTGTAAGTCGCACTAAATGTCAAATATGTTAGTGCGACAGAGTCCTGTGGGTACATTATATTGCTCATGACTGTATATAGGTACATAGACCCACGCATGTAAAATCTCCACTTGTCCAATCTAGTAGTGCATGCGGTATTCGGCAAATGGACGATAAGCTGGAACAGTCCAATCAGTTTCTTGCAAAGTATTAAATTAACTGGTTGCACTTAAGAACTCCTGGTTACATAGTTTCTGTAATAGACCAAAAAACACCTACAAAAATATAATGGTATAATTATGACAGCTAATGGTTCATAATTTCACCACTAATTACAAATAATTCGCTGGGCTCAGTAATTGAACTTTTGTTCTTTGATTGTACAATAAGTCACGTCAAAAATGCCCGTATTCCAAATGGGGTGGGCAGAGCCATTCGAAGACAACTTGCAGCCACTGTTGATACGAAGTCCTAAGATGGATATTCTGAACAAAGCGACAAAGAAAAAGCCTAAAATATATGACAATATTAGTCCACATTCACATTAGTATTATGAGACAGTTGCTATCCGTAAAAGTTTGAGGACTGAGGGGTTAAAAAGCCACATCGAAGCAATTCATCTAAGAAAGCAATATTGCAATTTGACATTTACGCATATAAAAGTGCGCAATGCAAACAAATGTCAAATAGCAATATTGCTTTCTTAGATGAATTGCTTCGATGTGGCTATTTTAACCCCCCAATTCTCAAACTTTAACGGATACCAGCTGACTCATAATACTAATGTGAATTACTTAATATTGTCATATATTTAAGGCTTTTTCAGTTTAAATACAGATATATTAAATTATTAAGTATTATCAATTGTTTCATACACGCACGCCAAACCTTTTGTAAGGACATCGCTAATTTCGGCCTCTTTTCGTTTGGTACGCAATTGGTGACTTACCTACCTAGTTACACTTTGAATCGTCAAAGTATACATAAGCAAGTAAATATTTTTGTCACACGTCTCATACGCCTAAAACTATTGCAGCTTCTCAACCTGTACTTATAGACGAGGAAAAATAGCTGAATGAAAAACTCAGTTCAGGGCTCTTAAAAAATTCACGTTCTTAAAAAAAAAACAAGTTGTGGATAGGTCTCTCTCTTTATTTAAGAGCTGGGCTCTTGTCGGTGGAGTAATCGCCATTCCTCTCTTCTTCCCGCCAAAACCTTCACCTCCCGATACGACACAACCTTTGTTTCATAAATGTTCTCCTAGGTCTACCCCTTCCTCTCTTCCCTTTAATTTTTCCTTCTATGATGTTTGTAATAAATGATGATGAAATGGTGTTGATGTGGATAGGTACTTACTTAAAATAACAAGAGAAGCCAGCTCGTATTAAATACTTGGGGGTTAAAATGGCCACATCGAAGCAATTCATCTAAGAAATGAACTTACTTACTTTTATATGCGCAAATGTCATATTGCAATATTGCTTTCTTAGATGAATTGCTTCAATGTCGCCATTTTAAGATAGGTAGTGTCAATGAACGCATTATATTTCAACGGCTGTGGTTTCCACTGCCTTGCATTTTAAAGTGTAGAAAGTAAGATGGTAAGTAGATAAGACATTACCATCATTTTGTTGTGGTTGTTGTAATTTCCTTGTAGTATTATGATCAGTTATGAAAGAGCCGTGGTAACCCAGTTGGTAGAACGCTTGCCTCTCACTTCGAGGTTACAGGTTCGGATCCAGCAATTTGTTCTCGAATTAATGTTTGGATCATAAATTATTATCACCTGCTCAACGGTGAAGGAAAACATCGTAAGGCTGGTTTTCCTTTCGCGAGTTGGAAGGTCAGACAGGCAGTCGCTTCTGTAAAAAACCGGATCTGTCAAATCTTCAGGTTAGGTAAGCGGACCTTGTGAAAAACGGGATAATGCTGGGGGGATGATGATGATTATTAGTTATGTGCCGTTTCCGGGTATATTTCCTCTGTGCGTACGTTATTGCTTATTTAGGTGAATTGCTTTAATGTGGCCATTTTAGAGTTCCTTTATCCTATCTCTATCGTAGCATAAATTACCTACTTATGTGTGCGTCAAGCTAGCGGCCTCAAAAAAAATGGGCACGGAAAAATAATTTGACCATACCAAAAATTAGTACTCTTATTGAAAAAAAATAGTACCTGTTGTAAAAAAAATAGTAACATCACGGTTCTGGATTTATAGCCATGTTTTATTGCACTTGCTAGCTTGACGGTGAGCGAAATTTGGCGAGAGTTAACGACAAGGTCTTTCGCTTTGATTTACGCCAAAAAATAATACCGAAATAGTACTCACACCCTGCAAAATACCGAAATTAGTACTTCAACGGTTCCAAAGTTATAAAGGCAGTTCTTTGATCCCGCTGGCTTGACGTTTTGAAAATACCTATTATCTGGGGAACGCTTGCATACTTCAGTATGTAACTAATGTCAATAAACTCGTATGAAATAGTACTCCCTACCATCATAATTTTGATCCGATTCTCTTTGTAGAAATATGTTAAAAAATCATCATTTATAACCTATGCCATACCCTACTTATAGGTAATATCAACAAATAGCAATTATTCTTATTTAGGTGAATGTGGGACTTTCCAAGTTACGTTCACCAAAAACGAAATAGATGGCGTTGTACAGCTTAACATACATACATACACATACATAAACTCACGCCCGTAATCCCAAATGGGGTGGGCAGAGCCACAAGTAATCAAAGACAACTTGCAGCCACTGTTGATACGAAGTCCACAGCTCAAACGAAGCGAAGTCGAAGTTGTACAGTTTAAACGTAATAATTACCTATTTTCTCATTACTCGGGTAGGTAGGTACAAATTCAAAATTCAAAAATATCTTTATTCAGTAGGTAACATAGTTACACTTATGTCCGTAACGTAACTTGTATCAACGTAATGGCAGAAGCATAATATATAAAAAATATTGTTGCTTGAAATATTTGGGTAAGATATGTATAAGTAGGTATGTAGCTACCTACTTACATTGCTTCTTTTTATTTTGATCAGAATAATAATGGGTGGAAGATTGTGTTGTGCTTGGGTATAATAACAAGGGTCATCATTTATACTCAAAAACAAAGATAAAAGATGCATAATATGTCTGTTATCCATGAAATTAGAAGGTTAAACGAAGGAAAATCTGTACAACGCCATCTGTATTCTTAATTAAAACACATAATAACGGGTTCTTACCGCGTTTAAATGGGGGTTTTATATGTTTTAATTATGATAATAACCGCGTAAACTTAAAACAATCTGTATTCTTATTGGGGAACGTCGCCTGGAAAGTTCCAGGCGTAATAAGGAACTTCCCTTATTGAATAAATGTCTTCTCCTGAAAGCTCTTCCTCTCTCTTATGTCCGGTGTGTATGCAAAATCTTATCGTTTTTGACAATAAAATTCCCATTGACATTCAGAATTTGCCTTTCAACTGTTTTAAGACAGTAGTTAAACAGAAACTTTACAAAAAAGGTTACATACATACATAAACTCACGCCCGTAATCCCTAATGGGGTGGGCAGAGCCACAAGTAATCAAAGACAACTTGCAGCCACTGTTGATACAAAAAAGGTTACTTATTATAAAATTAGTGATTATTTAGAAGATATGAATGCATGGGATTAACTGTCTGAGAACTGATATTGGGCAGCTAAATTACTCAATTGCATAACAATATTTTATGTTTTTGTTTTTTTAAAGAACGTCTAGGGCCCTGTGCCGAGGTTTTTCTTGCAGCTTCTTTTCCCCGGCTATACAGGTTGTGAGAAGCTGCAGTAGTTTTAGGCGGATGAGACGTTCGTTATGTAAAAAAATTGACGATTCAAAGTGCCAGTGTTACCTACTGAATAAAGATATTTTTGAATTTGAATTTGAACTTATGATGAGAACTCGAGTAGGTATTCAAGACTTGAAAGGTAAACAAACAAACAATCTAACTTTCACATTAATATTATAGTCGGAATTGTTGATGATGTAATTTTATTTACATAACTATTTTGGTTTGGCTTGAGCTTATTACATAATAATTTAAATATGTATTCAACACATGCATTATATTTTAATCATGTTAATATTAAAGTAGGTACTTACCCACTTATTTAAATACAAGAGCAAATGAAATTAAATGAAATTTATTGTAGTAAATGTGGTCGTACATAGATGGAAGTAAATATTATGATTCAGCACATTCAGTCATATTGTAACATACAATATTATGTAATTATTGGCCCCGATTCCTGCAGACACCGCCTAATTTTATTTTAAGTTACTTATATCCATCATTTTCATATCCGTCGAAAAGAAAAGGGACGGATGATTCACAGCTCTTAATTTTAGGAAGAATGAGTAAATGAATGAATAACCCGGGCGAATCAAAAGGTACGTCGCTGGTAAGTATGCAATCCGTTTGACGTGCTGTCTACTTAACTGTGTCGGGTTATTGACGGATGTACATTTTTTAGACGGTTGGTTTAGATTTGTGCTTAAAATTGACGTGTGTTCCATAAATTTTATGCTTGTCGATTACCCGTCCCTTTCCTTTTCGGCGGATAAGAAAATGACAGATATAACTTAAAATAAAATTAGATGGTATTTACAGGAATTAGCACCAGTATATTATTAACCTAATCTTACTCTAAATTAACTACTTACTTATATTTACATCAAATTTACATAACATTATTAGGGTGCAATAACTCGTTCAAAGAATAAAAGACCTTCTCTCTTAGCCACAGCTTTAGCTTTATACGGAAATGTTTTAAAGGAAGTTCTCTTAAATGGCTGGGGAGGGCATTGTACGTCCTCACACATACTGAGTAACAATTTTTATAAAACACAGCTGTTCTAGGCACTATTTCATAAACAAGTTTGCTAGGATTTCTAAGATTTCGATTATGCGTTTCTCTCGAAGTTTTAAATATTTCTGGTGTTTTAACAAAATTGGCAAGCTCATAGATTCTAAGATACGTACATAGCAACGTACCTACGTTGATCAATTTGGAGGATGTCTTTTTTAATGTTTAGTAAAAGTTGTTTTTAATGATTTTAAATGTTTTTTAATGTTTGTATTCTTCCCTTCTATGATCATTTTAAGGGCGAATATCAAAATGTGCCAAGTTTGGTGGCGAATTTCATATTATTTTTTCGTGAAAAATTGGGTTCCGACATAAAAAAGGATCCAAAAGGATCCTGGGTTCCGACATGAAAAAGGATCCGAAAGGATGTCGGAACCCAATTTTTCACGAAAAAATAATATGAAAGTTCGCCACCAAACTTGACATTTTGATATTCACCCTTAATAAAATCGTCGTGTCTTATTAAGTGTCCAATCAAACCCTTCTGTCCTCAATAACTCTCAATATTTCCCGCTTTTCCCTTAAAATTTTAAAATTTTATATTGGCCAACAACCCGACAGAATTAAGTTGATGGCACACGTCAAACGGGAGGTAAGAGCCGTTTGACGTGTGCCATCAACTTAATTCTGTCGGGTTGTTGGCCAATATAAAATTTTGGAAGGGTTTATTTTTAATTTCGGCCTGAAATTGACGTATAGTCCATAAATTTTATGGCTGTCGATTACCCGTCCCTTTCTTTTTCAGCGGATAAGAAAATGACAGGTATAAATTAAAATGAAATTAGATGGTGTACATGAATTAGCACCATTGTGTGTAAGTATGAAATAAAAAAATGTTGATTCATACATACATTCTATACACACGATAGTGCAATAACCTATGTTACGCAATGCACTAAACAGACAACTTAGTAAGTATTTTAATACACTCTACAGTCGACATACTTATTTATCAGACGATAAAATTAATAGTTTCACCAATAGTTACATCGTTGATGCACAAACAGCATGTGAAAGGGAAAACGCCATCTTGAAAATTTTCCATAATGGCGGTCACTCAATATGGAACCCAATAAATAATCGCTTACTAAACACATTTAGGTACAGTCATGAGCAATATCATGTAGGTACCCACTTTAGAACCCTGTCGCACTATCATATTTGACATTTAATGAGACTTACGGTTTAATTTGTCAAAAAAAGTTAATGTGACATGGTTACAAAGTGTATACATGTTAGTACTCGTGACCGTACATATTGGAAACCATTTTTAAGCGCCTTTTTGAAAAAAGCATATTCCGATGTGATTTTCATCAATCATTCTATTCCACAGCTGGGCAAAGGCCTCCCTTATGTCCTTCCACAATACCCGATCCTGTGCGAGATCCATCCAGTCAATAACTTAAAAAATACACAATATTGAAACATCGATCAAAGTTATAACGAACTACTAGAACTTTTATATTATATACTTGTATATATACTATTATTTTTAATAAAAGTACAGTCATGAGCAATATAATGTACCCACTTTAGGACTCTGTCGCACTAACATATTTGACATTTAGTGAGACTTACAGTTCAATTTGTCAAAAAAGTTAAAGTGACATGGTACCAATAAGTGTATAGGTACATATTAATGCTCGTGACCGTACAGACCATCTACTTAATCTTATTTTAAGTTATACCTGTCATTTTCTTATCCGCCGAAAACGAAACAGGCTTCTTCTTCTATCGTGTGGGTTGTGAGGTGGATTACCAACCTCATCAACCCTGGTGTCAGGGTTACTTTTGAGCCGCCAAGGCCCCTGACATGACTCATGTAACGACTACGTGCATACATCAGTAAGTAGTAACCGGGACCAACGGCTTAACGTGCCTACCGAAACACGGATCGTCTTACTTTTGGACAATCAGGTGATCAGCCTGTAATGTCCTAACCAAACTAGGGGTCACAATTAAAGCACATAATAACGGGTTCTTACCGCGTTTAAATGGGGATATAAGACTCCCGATATTTCTGTTGCAAGTGCCATGATCACGGGATGACTGATGAGATTGGAGTGGAGTAGGTAGACCATAATTTTCTACGGGCAGACATATCTGTCTACCCTCTACACACAAAGGGGCCACAAAGTAAGATCACACAATAAAATCAATTATTGATGTGTCCGGTGGAAATAAACGTGAGTTTATGTATGTGTTGAGTACCTTAAATAACTATACTTACATAGGTACTTAAGGTACGATCAATAAATACAATTTCTACCTAACGTACCTACAGTTATTGAATTGTTTCGAGTATCTACCTCAATTGATCAATTAATTGAATGATGGCAATTATAAGTTTCGTAAGCCATTGTTTAAGATGTTGTTTTATCGACGGTATAAGAAGACATGTAGGTTCTGCACGGTAACCGCGCCGCGTGCGGCGCGAATTATATCGAGGCCTTCGACCAATAGCCGTTTGACGTCCATCTACGTAGATAGCGTTCGTATCGTTAATTGGTCGAAGCGCTCAATATAAATCGGATGGTTTAAGTCCCGATCTCCCTATCCATCCATAGGGAAGGCCCGTGCCCCAGCAGTGGGGACGTTAATGGGCTGGTGATGCTAGAGATATAGGGACAGAAAAAGCGACTTTGTTTTATACTATGTAGTGATAATCTAAATGTTCCCACAATTTTACGTTGACACAACTGTAAGCTGTAATATTATACCCAATAAACTGCATCACAAGCTGTTATTGCAGAAAGACAATGTACAAGTCTTACAACATTTAAGTAGATCTAAATTTACATCAAATGACACAGGACTCAAATGTCATTTGCATCGCCTAAATACGCAAATGAATTTAAATGAGCTGGTTGACTAATTTATGTGTAGGTTGGTACTAAATTATTGCGATATGAAATCCGTCTGTCTACAATATACATACAAACATTACTTCACGCTGTAACAACTAATGGGGAGGGCAGAGACAAATAGACAACTTGCCACTACTTTTTGATACTTATTACTGGTTCCCAGACCGTTCTAAGCATTCAATTAATTATTTTAAGTACTTATTCTTTAGAGGAAGACCGAGAAGGACTTACATTGACAAAATTGGAGATGTGCTTAGAAAAGGTTTAATACGATCTACTTTGAACCGGCGCGGCGTGCGTGTATGAAGCGATTGATGAATGTGGAGGAAGCAAGAGAAGTGTGTCAGGATCGAAGCAAATGGAATTCTATAGTCTCTGCTTACCCCGGTGGGAAATAGGCGTGAGTTTATGTATGTATTCTTTACACAATAACGAAACATTTCAAAACATACACGAGAAATGTTACAGCACAATTGGCAGCCTTATTTCTCTACAGCAATTTCTTCCAGACGACCAGAGGGAGGAAGTACCAATTAGCTTAAAAACTACCCCTACAAAAGAAAAAACTTCAAAATCTGACCTGTCCCTGACAAATTGGATGTCTTCTTCTATCGTGTGGGTTGTGAGGTGGATTACATGTGGGTTTCCTCACGATGTTTTCCATCACTGCTGACCACGTGATAATAATTTGTGTTCGAAACATGAATTCGAAAAAAATTCGACAATCATTGGTTTAGGCCTGTGCTGGATTCGAACCTGCGACCTCAAAGTGAGAGGCAAGCTTTCTACCAACTGGGCTACCACGGCAACATGGAATTTTCTATATTTTTCTAATTTATTCTAGAACATGCTCGGCACAAATGCTAAGGCATGCCTAAAGTCATAGTAATATCGCCATTCATAGTGTAGGATTGAAGTATTATGTAAATGTTATAGACAAATAAACGCTCGGTTTGCATTTTCAACCTCGCTTTTTGGGGTTCCGTGCCCAGCGGTAAAAGCGGGATCCTATTAAGTACCTACTAAGACTTCGCTGTCCGTCCGTCTATCTGTAACCAGGCTAAG
Source organism: Pectinophora gossypiella (assembly GCF_024362695.1). Taxonomy (NCBI): domain Eukaryota; kingdom Metazoa; phylum Arthropoda; class Insecta; order Lepidoptera; family Gelechiidae; genus Pectinophora; species Pectinophora gossypiella. Next base: position 3,863,961 of record NC_065431.1, read on the forward strand.
TAATCTCAAAAACCGGGATAGATAGACAATTAAAATTTTCTCATATTATGCTTTTTTTCTAGCCGCTATAACAACAAATACTAAAAATAAATATTTAAATAAATAAAATACATTTATTTCAAGCGACATAAGGCTCATATACAATACTTTTGACACAATAAAATAAAATGAAAACAAAACGAAATGAAATGACAATTAATTTAAATGAAATAAAATAAACTGAAATGAAATAGTTATTCTTTACAGATTTAAGCGGGGCTCCCATACAAAAACGCCATTTTTTTTTACATTTTTACCTACTATTGTTTACTTAGTCGATGACTCTGAACCCTTCGTGCGAGTCCGGCTCGCACTTGGACGGTTTTTGTTAACTAGTTTGCCTTGAGTACAGGTCAATGTTCAACACATAAGTTCAGGTCTATAGAACATGTTTATTAATAGCATTTATCGGAAATTAATACCCGACTGCGAAGGCGAGTTATGGTTTTTATAAGTCTTTGTTATAAGTAAGTACATAGGTAACTAAGTAATCAATAATCTTAGGACTGCGTATCAAAAATGGATGCAACTTTTCTTATGATTATATGAGGCCCTGCCTAGCCATCCCATAAGGGATTATAGACGTGAAATTATTTTTTTTCTTTGTAACTTGTTACTTAGTATTTTTTTATATTTTTCATTGTTAGGTAAAGGCAAGAACGTCAAGATCCTTCTTATTACTTAAAAAAAAAAAAAGAATTGTGAACATTATTATGGTAAAAAAAGTCACATGAACAATTATCTTTTATTTCTTTTTTTGACCTTAACGAGATTTAATTTACATAATAAGGCTGTTTGTTGCAATGACGTTTGCCTCATGATTAAGATGGGCGCTAAAAAACACATACGTCAGTCACATCTCACACGTCATTTAAATGGAGTATTCAATAAACAAAGTGTATCTGCCTATTTTCGCTTCGTGCCGGGAAGCCGCTTCATAACTCAAAAGTTTATGCGGACTTTTGAGTTAATTCGTTTGGGGTTCGGAGTAGGAGTCAACTCCGAGGGTGGGGGCTTAGGTTTCATCATCATCACCTTTCATCATTTCATTAATCATCAAGAAAAAATACGTCAGATATGGCTGTATGGGCATAGTTCCCTTTGCCTTACCCTTCGGGGAAAACCAAAACAAAAAAAAAAAAAATTAAATGGAATTTCGACTCGCTCTATTATTTTTGCGGTATAACTGTTTTCTGACTTAAACTCTGTTAAAACTCATCTTTACAGATAACACAAGACTAGAACGTGTTAAAAATGCCTGAAGAATCGGAAGTTCGCGCGTTTTACACGGGCAAAAACTTCTTTATAACCGGAGGCACTGGGTTCGTCGGATTATGCCTTATTGAAAAAATATTAAGAAGTATTCCCGATGTTGGCAAAGTCTACCTACTTATGAGGCCTAAGAAAGGCAAGGAAATCTCGCAAAGGCTTGAGGAATTCCCAAAGAATCTGGTAAGTTTATAACCTGTATCTAAACTTCAGTAGGTACTTAGTAAAAACTTTTTAAAGTTTTATAAAACACATCTGTGGCTTTGGATTCATTTGATTACAATACATAAATGTAGTCAGTAATACTTTTATTAACAATATTTGTTTAGAAGATGTTTAATATAAGTTTAAAACATTCTTTTTCTTAACCCATCTAAAGGACAGGATATTAAGATGTTAAACTATTTTTCTATACAGGTATAAGTATGTATTCACAAATAAAGACCTCACATGACAACTTTAATATACTAATCCGTGAACAATGCAGTAGGCTGTATGCTATACGTATTACTGTAACACTAATCATAAGAGAAATTTTTACTAATTTATGTACAGCTGTTTTTTTATTCCATATAAATAACAAAAATAAAATAAAAGACAACTGTGTTCACAAATAAATAATTTAATATAATGTGCAAATTTTTGAAAATTAAAAGTTTTTTGTAGTCTCTTTTATATAATTATCATCTTTTGTAAACAAAAATGAAAATGAAAAATATATGTTTTTTCACGTATCCTTAAATTAACCAATCAATTAGCTATAAAGGAAACTGTATTGTATTGAAACAATATGAAGATAAGGAAACACATAAGCACTATAATTTCAAAATAATATTTTTGTATTCAATATTCATACAAAAGTTATCAAACATATAAACAATAGCAAATTATTATTAATAATACATAGTATGGTATTATTATGTTAATAACTGGTATGTGCACTAATATTATGTAATAATTACTAATAATTGAATCATTAAATCACTGGCCCGTGCAATTTTTAACTAACAGTCCCCGTGGCACGATAAATGCACGCGCGGCGCGATTTATATCGAGAGCTTCCGCCAATTCTTCTTCTTCTATTGTGTGGGTTGTGAGGTGGATTACCAACTCAGCAACCCTGGTATCACAGTTATTATTGAGCCGCCAAAGGCCCCTGACATGGTTCATGTAACGATTACTCACTAACATCGGAGTCCCCACCGGGATTTGAATCCGAGCCCAATGCTCAACCACTGGACCACAGAGGCCGTGAACATTATTATGTTAAAAATTTCTGCCATCCGCCAATTTATTTAGAAAATCAGTTTTACTACTGCACTAATGGAACAATTAAATGCGTACAAAAAACTTAAACTCACAAATCACCAACATGGGTAACTATTGTTAAATAATACAATCTTACGTTTAGCTTAAGTAACAAATGGAAAATTGCATAAACAAGTTTAATGTACTATAAAATATGTCAATATCTGGATATTGAGCAATCATAGCATTGAGCAATGATACAGCTTGGGCTGTGGGAGAGTTTTTCGCAGCGAGGGTGCGCGTGCGCAGCGCTGGCCGCACCCGCAGCCTGCGCAGTCGGCACGTTGCCACAGGAGCAAATAGCTTGCAGCGGAAAAGTGTATCAGGGTCGTTCATTTTTCCATTTCATAATAAAAAATAATGAACGGCTAGCCAATAGCTGTACGACGTCTATCTACGTACGAAGCATTAGATATAAGACGCGCAGCGCGCGACACGGTTGCCGTGCAGACTCTGCCGCAATACTATTTTTTTTTTTTTCGTTTTTAATGTGCCATCGATTGCAAAGCCTTTTACAAATGGTTTGTTGCTGATTAGGGTTGAAATAACAATAAAAGATAATTATTATATTACAAGGTATATGAAGGCCTTAACTATTAGCATTGGACTGAAAAAAAAGCATAAAATTTTAATGCAATGCTTGTAGATTGTTTCCTTTCTTAGGTGCAATAAAGTATATTTGTAATGTTTGATTTGTATTGTAATGTATATTATGTATATATTTATTATTGTGCATGTGTGTATTAGGAAGTTGTATTCATAGTTTGAACCCGCAATCTTTTAATTTTTACATGTATTCCCTCGCCTCGCCGCTTTAAGCGATAAGGCCGCTATTTGCGATGTACCTAGTTAAGAATCTTTTGTAATTATTTCCTTTTATTTTGGTGCAATAACGTATATTTGTTTTTGTTAACAAAGGCTTACTTGAAGAGAACCTATTCTTGAGTTCCAACATTATTCATATCTGTTTAATACAATACAATACAATACAAAAATTCTTCATTGCACTTAAACCATATTAAAAATACATTATTTATTATAATTAGAGGTTTTTTGGTTATTGAGATTAGGTTAGATAGGGATTTAGGTCTGTGCAATAAAGTATATTTGATTTGATTTTGATTTGATAGGTAGTACAACACGCGTCCTTATTGCTAAGGTGGCAATCTCTTCCAGGCAAACTTTAGGTATAGGAAATTAATTTAAAAAACAAATAAATATAATTTTTTAATATATTAAAAATAAACAAAATATTCTTACAGGTCTTCGAGAAACTCCTGGAAACCAACACGACAGATGTATTCAAGAAACTCATCCCAATATCCGGTGACGTCGGACAAGAGAACCTCGGGCTCAGTGCACAGGACCGCCAAGTCTTGGTGGACAATGTGGATGTGGTCATCCATTCTGCAGCCACCCTGGATTTCCAAGAGAATCTACGGCCTACAGTTAATATTAACTTGTTGGGGACGAGACGGGTTATGGAGTTGTGCCAACAGATGAAGAATTTGAAGGTATGTTTCTTTAAATGTTACATACAGACACACAATAAGTAGGGAAGTGAAAGAATTGAGCCGCCAAAGGCCCCTGACATGACTCATGTAACGACTATGTCCATACATCAGTAAGTAGTAACCGGGACCAACGGCTTAACGTGCCCTCCGAAGCACGGATTATATATTTGATGTTAATTCATGCTGTTCTGCTTCTATGCTGTTCTGGGAGCAAATAAAAAACATAGAAAACGTTCAGCTGCTCGTCTTCCCGGGCATGTCGTAAAAACCGACAGAGGGATTGTGTCTTCTAACATGATGGACTAATGTTATGGGCGATAGGCTGATCCCTTATCACCATAAGGTTCATCGTATCCAGCTTACGACATCGTATCAATAGTGGCTGCAAGTTATTTTTGATTAGTTGTGACTCTGCCCACCCCATTAGGGATTACGGGCGTGAGTTTATGTATGTATGTTTGTTATAATTCGGTACCATTTCAGGTAATGGTGCACGTGTCATCGGCGTACGTGAACTCGTATTTAACTGAAGCTCATGAGAAGGTGTACGAGGCTCCGGAAGACGCTGAGAAGGTCATCTCGCTGGTCGGGACACTGACCGACGAGTCGCTCGATCAGATTGAACCTAAGTGAGTATTTGGAAGCTCGTTTGAGGAGCACGGTGGCGCAGCGGTAAACGCGCTCGGTCTGCGATTGTTGAAGTTAAGCAACTTTCGCAAAGGCCGGTCATAGGATGGGTGACCACAAAAAAAAAGTTTTCATCTCGAGCTCCTCCGTGCTTCGGAAGACACGTTAAGCCGTTGGTCCCGGCTGCATTAGCAGTCGTCAATAACCAATCGATCAATCGGCACTGGGCCCGCGTGGTGGTTCAAGGCCCGATCTCTCCATCCATAGGGAAGGCCCGTGCCCCAGCAGTGGGGACGTTAATGGGCTGATGATGATGAGTATTTAGAAGAGCGGTGGACCCAACTAGTTAACCGCCTACTGTAGTTCCACCCTTACAACATAGATGGCGCTCATCGGTGCCTGAAACGCGGTAACGAAGTTTTCACGGCGCGACGTATAATATACGCCGTGTATATATTATATACAACTTCGTAACAGTGAACAGATAGTACCGCGCGAGTCAAGAGTTGGTGTGTGACTAGGGATCGACGATCTGACATTGTTACGTTCCGGTCCTGTGCAAGTCTCATCCATTGCTTTCCGGCATACCTCACAATGTCATCCGACCACAGGGCTGGTGGTCTGCCTCGATAGCGCATACCATCCCTTGGCCACCATTCAGTAACCTTAGTCCATCTGCTGTCAAACAAAAATCATTCTAATTCTTTTTTTTTTCCTTTATTCTGCTGACATGCGATCGGTCCGTCGACCATAAGCAGTTCTGTTATATTGCCAGTGGGATGTTAGGCATGCCTTTCCAGTGTCAGATTGCCTTCATTTTGTTTCTCACTGCTGAAGTTTGTCCCAGATATGTTGCCTTTTTTAGGCGTCTCAGCGGCGGTGGTTCACTTAAGGCCGATGCAAGCCTGTTTTCATGGTGGACAATCCTTTTTATGTAAGGCTCGATAATATGCTCTGCTTCCTCTTTAACAGTGTGCATTCTAATTCTAATTTTAAGTTCCTTTACTACATTGCAGGCTGCTTAAGACCCACCCCAACACGTACACGTTTACAAAGCACCTGGCTGAGCACGAGGTGGTCAAATGCTCCGATAAGTTCCCCTGCACCATCGTCAGACCTACCATGAGTGAGTATAGTGTATTTTATGTTCTTTTTACACACACACACACACTTTTTTTATTTACTTAATTAAACTTTGAGTATACAGTGGCCCCGATTCCTGCAGACATCTCTTAATTTTACTTTAAGTTATACCTGTCATTTTCTTATCCGCCGAAAAGGAAAGGGACGGATGATTGACAGCTCTTAATTTTAGGAAGAATGAGTAAATAAATGAATAACCCGGGCGAATTTTTAGACGGTTGTTTTAGATTTGTGCTTAAAATTGACGTGTGTTCCATAAATTTTATGCTTGTCGATTACCCGTCCCTTTCCTTTTCGGCGGATAAGAAAATGACAGATATAACCTAAAATAAAATTAGATGGTATTTACAGGAATTAGCACCAGTTTTGACGCATAGCATCGCTAAACCAGGAATGGTTTGTCTCGATGCTAGGTTTCCTGTCATCAATCAATTTATACAACGTTCAAAAACATTATATATATCAAGAACAATTAAAGTATAATACAAACAATTTGTCACATTCTAACATTTCTAACTTTATTTATTTGTTTATTTTATCGTTTTATATGCATTGTTTTGTAAGTATTATTGTATTTCTTTCATGTATTTGTAGATACACTGCACACACACACGCTTTTCATATATGTTTTTGTAAACTACTTCATTTTATAAGTAAATATTATTATGTATTCATTTAAGTTGTATTTGTGGGAGATACGGCTTCCGTGCCTCACTTAGCAGGGTCCACAGAATACCAGCGTCGTGGCTCGCGCCGCGGCTTATGCTGAGTGAGGCCCTTTTATAAAGGACACCACCACCATCGTTGACCAGTCCATACACTCGATTGTTTGTGTTTCTTGTGTATGTTGTTGTTTTTTTATTTTTTATTATGTGTTTGATTGTAAGTTATGTGTTACTCCGTGTTTTTATTGTATATTTTTTGTTTTTTTTATATATTTGTTGCTGTGGTGTCCCTTTCTAATAAACGTTTCTTTCTTTCTTAAACATTCTTTAATTATTTTGTAAAACTTAAAGGTAACACGACTTTCTAGAATCAGAATCATTTATTCAACGTAATTATCATGGTTAACTTGTTGAAGGTCAATGTAACATTTTTGAATTTACGTCATTTCGCAAGGTGTTATGGCTGAGGAGAAGAAATGACAAGAAACTGCAACAGCAACACATCTTTTAAATCAATGAGGGTATACATTACAAGTTAAATAACTAGAGGAACACATTCAATACCAGACATTTTTATCATTTAGATAGTCATTAATCTTTCAATAAGCTTTTTTACATAAAGTAAGCTTCACATGAGCTTTAAATTTATTTTTTGACAAATTTAAAATATTATCTGGTATTTTATTGTAAAAACGTATAAGTATATAACCCCAAAAAAGATGAATTTAATTTACTTAATCTAGAATTTTGAATAGCAATATTATTTAACTTTAACACACACACATTATATAAACATTCTTTAATTATTTTGTAAAACTTTCTTACCTATTTACTACTGTTACAGAAGAGCGGGGTCTCCTGGTACAGGCATAAGCGATATCATGTACCCACTTTAGAACCCTGTCGCACTATCAAATTTGACATTTAATGAGACTTATGGTTTAATTTGTCAAAAATGTTAATGTGTCATGGTTTCAAAATGTATACAATATACATATTAGTACTCGTGACCGTATGGTTTTCAGTTGTGGCTGCATGGAAGGAGCCAGTTCCTGGTTGGACCTGCTCGAAGGTTGGACCTCAAGGATTCATGATGGGAGCTGGAAAAGGTACGTTCTTATCTTCTACTTCCCCATCAACCCCGGTGTCAAGGTTACTATGGTGGCAAAGGCCCCCGACTCATATTAAGACTACTATACTAACTTGTGGGGTGTTAGTTACATCGTAACGAATACTAAGAGGGATGATTCAGCTCATTATTATGAGTTAATATCAAGTGGAATTTACCACCGCAAAAATATAAAAATAATTTAAAAAAAAATCAAAAAGAAATGTCTTTATTTTTGACGTGACTTATTATAGATTTGCCGCAGTAGTTTTAGGCGGATGAGATGTTCGTTATGTAAAAATTGACGATTCAAAGTGTAACTATGTTACCTACTGAATAAAGATATTTTTGAATTTGAATTTGAATTTGATGCCATTAAGCACGGTCACGAGCATCAATATGTATACACTTTGGTACCATGTCACATTAACTTTTTTGACAAATTGAACTGTAAGTCTCACTAAATATCAAATATGTTAGTGCGACAGAGTCCTAAAGTGGGTACATTATATTGCTCATGACTGTACTTGGCCTGAAAAAAAAATGTCGAATGTTAACATTATCGTGTTAATTATGACATTTCAGGAGTAGTTCGTCGTCTCCCTCTGGCCAAGGAGAACATAGCTGACTACATCCCCGTGGACGTTGTCGTCAATGAACTGCTGGTGGCCGGGTGGCAGGCAGCCAAGGCCAAGTAAGTGGTACCCAACAGAGCACCCCGGACACTTCATACAAAACACCTCGGTTTACACAGACACCACACATTGACTTTATCGAACATGCGCATCATTCATTCATTCATCATCAGCCCATTGACGTCTCCACTGCTGGGGCACGGGCCTTCCCTATGGATGGATAGGGAGATCGGGCCTTAAACCACCACGCGGGCCCAGTGCGGATTGATGGTTATTAACGACTGCTAATGCAGCCGGGACCAACGGCTTAACGTGCCTTCCGAAGCACGGAGGAGCTCGAGATGAAAACTTTTTTTTGTGGTCACCCATCCTATGACAGGCCTTTGTGAAAGTTGCTTAACTTCAACAATCGCAGACCGAGCGCGTTCACCGCTGCGCCACCGAGCTCCTCAACGTGCATTCGCATCTAATAATAATAAAAAAGTTTATTTAGGTAAAACCTTCGACACACATATACATTTACAATATTAAAATACACACATATTAATATTTAGTTACGTATATCTGTGTCTGTGACGTCTGACGCCCATACAAAGACTAAAGTAAGACCGAGGGGGTGAGGTAAACCTAGCACAGCCGCTGGTGGGGAGCGGAAATGCCGTTCTATACGTAGTATTATTCCTTATTCTATGCTAATGGGTTACTCTCTTCTCTTATCGTGTGGGTTGGGAGGTGGATTACCAACACCATCAACCCTAGTGTCAGGGTTATTATTGAGCCGCCATAGGCCCCTGACATGACTCATGTAACGACTACGTACTTACATCAGTAAGTAGTAACCGGGACCAACGGCTTAACGCGCTTCATCGGCTTAACGCGGATCATCTTACTTTTGGACAATCAGGTATTCAGCTGTTAATCTTCCTAAAAGTAAATAAATAAAATAAAATAGTGTCCTAACCAAACTAAAGTGATATGTCCCCTCCGGGATTCGAACCCGGGACCTCACGACGCTCAACCACTTGACCATGAAGGCCGTTTGTATTCTTATTCTTGTTGTATACAATTCCAGATCCGGTCTGTCGGTGTACCACTGCTCATCATCAACCTGCCGTCCATTCGCGTGGGCCATGTTGGAAAACCAGGTTAACGGCATGCTGCATAAGTACCCCTTGAAGGGGGCCGTGTGGTGAGTCCTACTTTTCTATACAACACACTTTGGTGCTAATTCCTGTAAACATCATTCATTCATCGTCATTTTCTTATCCGCCGAAAAGGAAAGGGACGAGTAATCGACAAACATATTTATGGAACACACGTCAATTTTAAGCACAAATCTAAAACAACCGTCTAAAAATTATACATTGGCCAATAACCCGACAGAATTAAGTTGACAGCACACGTCAAACGGTTATTCGTTCATTTACTCATTCTACCTTAAATTAAGAGCTGTCAATCATCCGTCCCTTTCCTTTTCGGCGGGCAAGAAAATGACAGATATAACTTAAAGTAAAATTAGGAGGAATCGGGGCCTTTACATTGTTAGTTGGTGAAGCCACGGTAGCCCAGTTGGTAGAACGCTTGCCTCTCACTTTGAGGTTGTAGGTTCGAAGCCACGCCTTAACCAATGATTGTAGAATTCGTTTTCGAATTCACGTTTGGATCATAAACGATTATCACGTGCTCAGCAATTACAATAAAATACCAGATAATATTTTATTATTTAAAGCTCACGTGAAGCTTGCTTTATGTAAAAAAGCTTATTATAAGATTAATGACTACCTAAATGATAAAAATGTCTGGTGTTGAATGTGTTTCTCTAGTTATTAAATAACTTGTAATGTTCTCATTGATTTAAAAGATGTGTTGCTGTTGCAGTTTCTTGTCATTTCTTTTCCTCAGCCATAAATAACAGTATGCGAAATGACGTAAATTCAAAATTGTTACATTGACCTTCAACAAGTTTGTCCATGATAATTACGTTATGCATGCATAAATGATAATCATGATACATGATTTATACATGATAATTAAAAAACATAGAACACGTTCAGCTGCTTGTCTTCCCGGGCATGTCGTAAAAACCGACAGAGGGATTGTGTCCTCTAACATGATGGACTAATGTTAAGGTTTATCATATCCAGCTTGCGACATCGTATCAACAGTGGCTGCAAGTTGTCTTTGATTACTTGTGGCTCTGCCCACCCCATTAGGGATTTTGGCGTGAGTTTATTTATGTATGTAATTATGTTGAATAAATGATTCTGATTACATAATAATATTTCCAGGTACCCACATTTGAAGTTCGTACCGTCCCTGTTGCTGTTCCGTATCTCCGCTATATTCGTGCACTTCTTCCCGGCCATCCTGCTGGACATGCTGCTCAGGTTGACTGGCGGGAGACCCATGTGAGTATAAGGCCGCCTGTACGCTTGCACGACGACTTGCAGTCCAATGGGCTGGCAGCAAAGATAGAGATTTAGCAGTATTAAGCTTCCCGATCCAATGTCAATAGCATTGGATTGGGAATTGTGGTGCACTCTTGAGGAGGCCTTTGTCAAAGAGTAAACTGGCACATAAGAAAATAGAAAATAAACTACTATGATAGTTTAATATTTATGGAAACTATAGTTATGAGTCAGTAATAAAGGCTTATATATATATAGTAGCAAGCTTAGCAGCAAAGATAAAGATTTAGCCGTATTTAGTAGCAGCTTTATCTTTACTGCTAAGCTTGCTACTAAATACTGCTAAATCTTTATCTTTGCAGCTAAAATAAAATATTAAATTCTTGTTTTCAAAAGAATTAACGATTTGTAATTTATTTATTGCAGTCTTTTCCGCCTCCACAAGAACGTGTGGAGCTCCCTTGGCCGCCTGGAGCGCTTCATATTCGCCGAATGGAAATTCCACAACCCCAACACTGTAGAGCTGGCTCGCAAACTGAACCAGACTGATCGAGAACTGTTCAATATTGACATCTCTACGCTTCACGTACGTTCAGTAGCTTTTTAATTTTTTTAAGAACGTCTAACGTGATTATTTAGAAGATATGAATGCATGGGATTAACTGTCTGAGAACTGATATTAGGCAGCTAAATTACTCAATTGTATACCAATATTTTATGTTTATTTTTATTTTTTTAAAGAACGTCTAGGGCCCTGTGCCGAGGTTTTTCTTGCAGCTTCTTTTCCCCGGCTATACAGGTTGTGAGAAGCTGCAGTAGTTTTAGGCGGATGAGACGTTCGTTATGTAAATATTGACGATTCAAAGTGTAACTATATTACCTACTGAATAAAGATATTTGTGAATTTTGAATTTGAATTTTGATGGCGAGGAGTGAGTGTAATTTATGTTATTTTATTTTTAGTGGGAGGAATACTTCACCAAGCTGCTGCTTGGTGTACGGAGGTACCTGAACAGAGAGGAGGAGAAGACATTACCGGCTGCTAGAAGCAAGGATTCCATGTACGTAATTAAATGAGAATCGTATCTTGTAAAGAATTCAAAGAATTGGCCTTGGAGTCTTGTTCTACTGTAGCATTCTCTATTATTGACTACAATACTACTGTAAGAGCGTGGTTCTAAAGATTTAGTTAGCTTCTTTTCCCCGGCTATACAGGTTGTGAGAAACTGCAGTAGTTTTAGGCGGATGAGACGTTCGTTATGTAAAAATTACCATTCAAAGTGTAACTATGTTACCTATTGAATAAAGATATTTTAGAATTTGAATTCACTTATTCGTGTTTTCTCGTTGCAGGCTGCTGGTCTTCCACATAATCTGGCAGATCCTGGTGATCGCGCTGCTGTGGTACGTGGTGGCGTGTGTCACAGGGCTCACCATGACGCAGAGCGCCTGGGCTGCCCCCGCCATATACATCCTCTACACTTGCTTGTAAAATAGCACATGTTACGTAGCATCGCGCCTGTCTCCCCAAAGTGGTAGGCAGATCTTTTACTTTTTCCGACGTGACTTATTGTTGATATGCCGTAAACAGGAGGCGGTATGGAGCATACTCCACCACGCTGCTCCACTGCGGGTTTATTCTACTTGATATTACCTCAGAATCATTAGATGAATCATCAGCCTCGGTATTGGGTACGGTATCAATTACAGCGTGTATACTGTACACCTGCCTACCCTCCGGGGATACTGGCGTGATGGTATGTTATGTTGTTGTTATGTTTGAAATTGACCTTAGAGCCTCGTATCCACTAGGCAACAATAAACGCGCAACATGTAACGCTCAACATCTACGGGAACGTTGCACAACAGCGCGCAACGTTCCACAACGGCGCGCAACGTTGCCAGCTGAAGCGCATGAATTGAATTTTGAATTTGAAATGAATTTAACGTTGGACCAACTTTAACAGACTTCAAAGAATGGAGGAGATATTTATCTCATAATAAAAGTGTCAATCTCAAAATTAGTATTTTATAACAAGGTATGAAAGATAGTATGTAATTGTACGTAATATATTTTTATAGTGAATAATAAATAATTCACTAACACAGTTGGCTCGACCATTATAGACGGCGATACGGCTCACCTATCACGTTGGTCTAACAGATAGCTCGGTGAGGTGTGGGTACTTAGTTCATCTTGCGATGTACCTCTGACTACCCCAATTAGGATATAGTCATGAGCCTATGTGTTGTGAATAAATATTGTAACAGACATGTCATAAAGATATTTTTTGAATTAAAAGGGTTTATAGTATTAATTTAGTAACTATAAGGTGCCGATTCCTTAACTACGAACTTAATTTTATTTCAGTTAGATAATTTTAAAACTTGACAGATTGAGCCGTGGTATGTGCTATCGCCAAAGGATGTTAATCGGGGTACCGAACATAGCATAGTACCCCGCTAATCACAAGTTGGTAGTGTGACTAGGGATCGACCATCCACTTGAGTCATATTGGATGTTGTATATATGCGTCTCGCTGTGTAAACTTCGATAGCGCGTTTCAGGACTGCTTCAAGACTGCATTATTGAATGTGGCGCCATCTGTTGCATGCGGGCGGAACTAGCTGGCCAACTAGTTGGGTCTGCTACAGCCCAGTTGGAAGAAAGCTCGACTCACTGTGAGGTCGTAGGTTCTAATCCCAGCACAGAGGCCTTATTTTTGAATCGCTCTCCTTTAACGCGTGCGAAAATATACACCTGTCTCATCTTGCTAATGACAAGCTCTGATGTGCTGCGTGAAATGGGTATACATTCTCGAACGTGACTTGAAGGCGCGCAATTCAAAAGTAACCAATAGTTTTCCAATTAATGTTTATCACGTGTTCAACGGTGAAGGAAAACATCGTGAGCAAACCCACATTCCCGAGAAATGCGTTTCGGTATGACCTAACCTGTATTGGGCTGGTTTTCTTTTCGCGGCTTGGAAGGTCAGACAGGCAGTCGCTTCTGTAAAACACCGGACCTGTCAAATGTTAAGGTTAGGTAAGCGGACCCTGTGAAACACGAGGTAAAGCTATGACAGTTTTAAAACTAGCTTTATTTCTTTCTTACACTTGTCATAAGTAAAGGACGACACTAGTTTTAGAGCTGTACTGAAATAAAATTCACTTTTGTCTGCGAGAATCGGCACCTACAAATATTATATGTAAGTAAAACTGAATTTTATATAATTTTGTACGACATTCCAGTGGATTGGGTTGCTTTGATTTTTTAAATAAATATATAAAAACCTGTTTTGAATTTTGTGTTTTATTTAATTTCACACACACGACACAAAAAACACGACGAATTTATTGAACACATCATAGAAGGAAATAGAGGAAGGGGAAGACCAACACATTATTAGAGATTACATGGAACAGATTAAAGAAAAGGTTAACGTCCTGTCTTATATAGGGAAGTCAAGGAATTGGCCTTTGATAGACTAGAATGGAAAATGCTACACCGACAAGAGCGTGGCTCTTAAATTGATGATGATGATTTAATTTTAAATATTAGACAGTCACCATATTATCATACATAATCTTAGCGAGGCAAATACTTTAAATCCAGTATGAGTCTGTTCGGAGAACTTATGACTGTTACCGTAGTGTCTGGTCACGGGTTCAAAACCCGAATCGTGGCTCTAAGTCACTAAATACGACTTTATGAGGTTCAAGGCAGTGAGCTCGCCTCCTGTTATGGAACTGAAACGTAGCTAGCTGGCTGAGAGTGGGTGTGTACTATGCACATCTGCCTACCCCTTTGGGGATACAGGTATGATACTATGTTACCCCGGACAATGTGTCTGCAAAATTTCATGATGTAGTTCAGGCATGAGACCGAAAAATAAACTTTCGTATGAGTTTTGCACTTTTGTTGCCTTAATAATTCGGAATTTCTCGGTTGAAGTACCAGGAGAACATAAATTACCAAGAGGCTGATTTCTATACGTGTTCGAGTAACGCCATCTACCGTGGAGTAGGAAGAAGAATGCAAAAAATTGCTTGAACAGAATTTATTCCTCGAAATGGCAACACAGCATACTGAATGCCAGTTTTTAAATTCATAATTCTTTGTTTTGGTTTTAATTAGCAACCCTCGTTGTATATGCTTCATAGATGAACCATTGATGATATTAGTTTATTATTTATCGTATAACCATTACAGTTCCCAAAACAAAATAATTTTGAATTAAAAGGAATTGAAATTTATTATGCAGTGTTGCCATTTTGAGAAATTAATTCTGTTCAAGCGATAATTTTCATCGTTCTTGCTATTTAACGGTAGATGGCGTTGCTCGAACACGGTTAGAAATTAGCCTCTTAATAATTCATGTTCTCCTGGTACTTCGACCGAGTAAATTCCGAATTATTGAGGCAACAAGCAAAATACAAATGCAAAAGTTGGATTTACGCCTGAACTACTGAACCGATATCATGAAATTTCTCAGGCGCATGCTCTAGGGTACAAGTAAATGATATAGGATACTTTACAGGGATTTTGACGACTATTTTACTATAACAGACTGAACATTAAACTTTGAGGACTTTCAGGCACACTTTTCAGATGTGTTATTTTCACCGTAACAATGCACCATCACTAACTACTTCACCATCAGCCGTATGACGCCCACTGCTGGGCATAGGCCTCCCCCAAGGATCTCCACGACGATCGGTCCTGCGCCCTCGTCCTCCACTAACTACTTATACATATAAAATTAATAAGTCTAGCAATTAAATACAATGATCAATAAATCTAAAAAACGGTGCGTGTTACGGCAAAAATAATGAAAATCTTACTACAACAGAGTATATAATGACACTTTCAGGAACTATAAATATGATAGGCGAACAGTAAAACTATTTCTATACTCTTGAGGAGTTTCGTTACCATTTCAATAAGTTTTAAAGTTTTAATAGATTTTATAGCATTGTAGATAAAATTAAATCAATGTTCTTTATTGTTTACAAAACATTTATTTTTTTGTGACAAATCAACGCCATCTACCGTACAGTAGCAAGAGATCTATGATGTTTCTATTTTAAAACTTGTTTCGAGAATATATGGCAACACCGCATCGTGAATGTCGGTTTTAAATTCAAAATATCTATTCGCACGACACGAGATATGAGGCGAAGCCATTCAAGAAAAAAAAACTATACGAGATTATTACACTGTTGAAGTTTCCTATTACATCGGAGCAATACTTTTAAAACTTTTTAAAACAAACCGAAACGAATTCGAATATTAAATAAAAAAAATATTGAGATTTAGGACGCTGTGTTGCCATTTTGAGAAATCAATTCTGTTGTCTACATTACTCCGTTAGATGGCGTTACTCGTTGAGACGTGCAGAAGGGTTGTCTCTTTCCAATTTATGTTCGCCTGGTACTTCTATCCAATTGTTGCTTCTACTGTTTCATATTTTGTCATTCTCGGAGCAAATCGCTGAGCCGATTTAGGAGATTTGGGATGGGACTTGAGGTTTGGGACTTAGGAAATGACAGAGGATAATTTTTATCATCCCTTAAGGGTATGAAAACGGGGATGGAAAAAATATATGTGCTGCTCGCGAGAAATCCACGAATACAAAGCGGAAAGATGATTGAAGTATGCAATTTCGATATCAACCTTGCATTTGGGGGTCCTAAAATGAAAAATAAGACAGAAAATGCAGCATAATTCTATTTTTATTTCAATTTCACGCCTTATTTAAGTCAATATAAACTAAATTACGAATTAAGGCAAAATATAATTACTATAAATGAATGATATACATTCGATATTTCTTTTATTTTTTATGAAATGCAGCGTTGTTTTAGTATAATGATAAGTAGCGAGCGATGCATACGTCGGTTATCAATTTTCCCACTATTGTTCGATTATATCTACTCTCTCTCTCTCTCAGGCCTTTACATCTTTATCAGATGATATCTACTATGGTAGAAGTAAACCAGGTATGCTCAATCCTATGACAAGCCGCCGTTGCTAGCCTTTTGATGACGTAAGTGTTACCACTGTGTTACTATTAAATTGGTATCTCCAACATTCCAAGGACGTAAATTTTATTATTGAAAATTAAGGGAATTACTCTCTCTCTCTATTTAAGAGCTGCGCTCTTGTCGGTGGAGTAACCGCCATTCCTCTCTTCTTCCCGCCAAAACCAAGGGAATTACTGACTTATGTAATTTAATTACTAATACTTGGCACATATATAAAAATAATTAGCAGGGTGGGATGACGTCAGCTGGGCTAACCTTGAAATGCTAGCTGTCAGTTTTGAGCATACCTGGTTTTCTTATACCATAATAATATTGTCCTATCGGCTAAGCGACATCTTAACATCATTTACATTTTCAAAGGTTTGACATAACCCATGCGTCTAGAGACAAACAAGAAAAATAAATTTAAACAGCGTTTTATTAGAGTGCTTCAATTTTCTTAATGTCTCTCGGCAAACATCGCAATTCCGAATACAAACAAATGCTAATTTCCATGTTCATCAATTATTAGATTTATGATTTAATAGAATTTGAATTTAGAACTAAGCCATTTATTTCTATTTTGTTTATATACAATAATAATTTGAATTCAGAACTAACTCTTCTATTGATGTTTTGTTCACAAACAAAAATAATTTGAATTAAGAACTGGGGGGGTTAAAATGGCCACATCGAAGCAATTCATCTAAGAAAGCAATATTGCTATTTGACGTTTGCATTGCGCACTTACTTTTATATGCTTTCTTATATGAATTGCTTCGATGTGACCTTTTTAACATCCTAGTTCTGAATTCAAATTCTGATACATGATCTAAAACAAGACATTAAGGGAATAGAAGCACTGTACAATAATTATGATGAAACGTAGATTAGATCTATTAGGTATTAGAAAATAAAAAAATAATATTTATTGCACACCAAGAAAAGGTAAAATATACAGAAATGGCATAACAAGCGACCTTATTGCTGGCACTCACCACTTTACAAATAAAACATAAACCAGGGATTCACGTGGGTTTTAAGTATTTGATATTACATCTACGTAAAACTGAATCCAATTATCATAGATAGATAAAATACTTTATTGAGCACAATGGACACAAAACACAGATATAAGGACAACATAATAATATACAGAAAAACACAACAGGCGGCCTTATTGCTCATGCAGCAATTTCTTCCAGGCAACCTTTGGGTATAGGAAAATTTCATACAATTCGACTGAACTTTGCTTGGCTGTCAAATTTTAAACCCACGTTCATTCCTGGTTTATTTTTTATTTGTAAGGTGGTCAAACAACTGAGGTTGTTTCTTGAAAAAACATATTACAACAGGCTATCAGTAAGTTCATCCAAGCAACTTTAGAGTCTACTTATTCTATGAGCAACTACAGCAAATGATGTGAAAGGTGATGTTGAGATTATATTTTCTGCCTTCGCCTTTAAAGCGTCTAGTAAATGCAAATTATAGGAGTTTTCCAGCAGGTGCAATAAATTTAGTTCTTTCAATAAGAAGAGATGGCGCTTTAAATCACTTTTGGAAGTTTATTTAAATAAATGTAAACAGAATGTCCAAAAAGCAGTCCATTTATTTGTATCATTGGATATAGTTTATGTTTTTATTAATAATGCACCAGTACAAATGTAGAATTGATCAAAATTGAGGGTCTGAAATATGGTACTTCTCGTGTTCGGACCCAAAATTTTTGTCAGTTCGCGAAAATAATATACTAAAATATTACTAATTATCGGTTTTAAAACAATATCCCTCCATCCGTTTCCCTGTAGCAGTGCATGAACTTTTGTATGGAAAACGGATCACATTAACTTATAAATATATAATTGAGTAGATAGTTTAAAATTGTTCATATATCCTCCTGTGACCGAGATTCCCAGACACAATCGGTCGGATCTTACGAAACATTCGGTCTTACGACTATATTATCGGATTACCTCCTTTGAATATGTGAACGTTAAATAATTATCATTCCATACGAAGCTTTCCTAAAGTGACGTCAACGCCATCTCTGTATAAATGATGGAACTAACTGGAAAACTCCCCATAAGGCGCCCCATACACCTACAATAATATTTATTGTACAATCCTTTAATTATGCAATAAGCTCACGCTTTCGCTTTAAGCGATAAGGCCGCCATTTGCCATGTACTTAGTTAAGAGACTTTTTGTAATTATTTATTTTTATTTTGGTGCAATAAAGTGTATTTGTATTGTTTGTATTGTATAATATTGAATAACCCCTTTGATTCCAAACGTTTTATAAATTCTCTTAATAAAATTGACAAACCAGTCTGAACAATATTTAAAAATAATACCGTGACTGACCGATCGCGATCGCTCCGATAACTAAAATGAAAAATAATGCTAAGCCTACACAGTGCAAGAAAAAAATATTGCCCAATAAAAATTAAACTCGCTCAATCTTTTGTTCAATCATTGTGCAATATTATTGTAGGTGTATGGGGCGCCTTAGATATGTCAAACCCCATAACTTGTCTTTGAACAAAGTAACCTTTTAAAATTACATTACACCCCGACTAAGTATAATATATTTTTTTTATACTTTCATCTTATTATTCGGTTTTACGACTATAAGCTTATCCATTAACAAAAAATATATATATTTTTCTAATACACATAATTGTAAGTACATACTAAGTTAGGCAATGTGATGTGAATTATAAATTTTTGTGTAAAAATATGTTTTTTGTGACTTACAATGTTGCTAACAAGGGACTTTCCAGACTAAGTCCCTAAAAATATATAGATGGCGGTGTACAGTTTGTTCTTCGTTTAAAATTATAATTTCACGGATAACAGACATATTATTTGCATCTTTTATCTTTGTTTTTGGGTATAAATTATAACCCTTCTCATTACACCCGGGCACAACACATCTGCCATCCATTATTATTCTGATCAAAATAAAGAGAAGCAATACTGGTAGCACTATGATTCTATACCATATCTGATCCAAATATCAGGCAAGTATTATTTTTATATATGTAATGAATTTGATTGTTTTTTGTGTGAAAGGAGGATGGTTAACCTCTCATCTGCCGGAACGCGGATCTCGACCTGACACAATGTAAAATCTATTGTGTCTGGTATCTCGGCAGATGAGAGGTTAATGAATGGGACGTAAGGCAGTTTTAAAAAGTAAGAGAGGGGAGTCTTTGGTGCGATGTCGGTCGCGTGAGAGGATTTTGTTTAAAAATAAGGAGTGTGTAAAATAAAAGGAGTAAAGACTTTTAAAATATATCCTGTGTTATTTCTATATCCCACATATATGCCTCTGCCATTACGATATAATTTTGATTAATTATGTACTTGGAGCATTGAGAAAACTGAACAGCGCCATCTGTATTTTGTTGGGTTACGTAGCCTAGAAACTCCCTCATTCCAGTATACACCATCTAATTCTATTTTCAGTTATACCTGTCATTTTCTTATCCGCAGAAAAGGAACGGGACGGATTGACGGCTGTTAATTTCAAAATGGATGACTGAGCGAATGAATAACCCGGGCGAATCAAAAAAGTTTGACGTCTGCTGTCAACTTAATTCTGTCGGGTATTGGCCGATGTAAAATTTTTAGAGGATTGTTTTGGATTTCCGCCTAAAATTGACGTGTGTTCCATAAATTTTATGCCTGTCGATTACCCGTCCCTTTCTTTTTCAGCAGATAAGAAAAGGCAGGTATAACTTAAAATAAAATTAGATGTTGTGTACAGTCGTGAGTAATATCATGTACCCACTTTAGAACCCTGTCGCACTATCATATTTGACATTTAATGAGACTTACGGTTTATTTTTTCAAAAAAGTTAATGTGACATGGTTTCAAAGTGTATACATATTAGTACTCGTGACCGTACTGGATTTGGCACCATTATCTATTATCTAGCTAATGGCCCCGATTCCTGCAGACACCGCCTAATTTTATTTTAAGTTATATCCGTCTTTTTCATATCCGTCGAAAAGGAAAGGGACGGATGATTCACAGCTCTTAATGTTAGGAAGAATGTGTAAATGAATGAATAACCCGGGCGAATCAAAAGGTACGTCGCTGGTATGCAATCCGTTTGACGTGCTGTCTACTTAACTGTGTCGGGTTATTGACGGATTTAAAATTTTTAGGCGGTTGGTTTAGATTTGTGCTTAAAATTGACGTGTGTTCCATAAATTTTATGCTTGTCGATTACCCGTCCCTTTCTTTTTCGGCGGATAAGAAAATGATAGATATAACTTAAAATAAAATTAGATGGTATTTACAGGAATTAGCACCAATATATCCCTAATACGGTGTTATAACATATAACACTCAACAACTATCTAGCAAAATAACTTTATTGACCTTCCATTGACAGAAAGATTTTACTATGGTGTAAGAAAACCAGGTATTTGACGTTGGCAGAATCGTCTTCTCTGAACAATGCAGCCATAAACATTTTTTTTGGTTTGATTTTCCCCTAAGGGTAAGGCAAAGGGAACTATGCCCATACAGCCATGTCTTACGTATTTTTTTTTCTTGATGATTAATGAAATGATGAAAGGACAAGAAAAAAGTTGAAGTTGTAAACCAGGTATGGTCAAAAGTGACAGCTAACATTTCAAGGTTAGCCCAGCTGACGACATCCCGACCTGCGTTGCCATTTCGTAAAAAAAAATACCCACGACCAACGATTTTTATATTTACTTTGCAAGGAAATTTTGAACTTTTAGTAAAAGATTTATTTACAGTTTTAATTTTTTTTATATATGTAACAAGTTCCCTCTCCGGTTGATTGAGAGGAGGCCTGTGCCCAGCAGTGGGACGTATATAGGCTATTTATGTTTATGTTATGTAACAAGTATTAGTAATTAAATACATTAGTCAGTAATTCACTTAATTTTCAATAATAAAATTTAGTCCTTGGAATGTTGGAGATACCAATTGAATGGTAACACTTACGTCATCAGTGGGCTAGCAATGACGGCTTGTCATAGGATTGAGCATACCTGGTCTTCTTATACCATGGATTATACATTGTCTTTTTTTATTTTTTGACATGACTTGTGTTAGACTTTCCGCATATAACATTAACTACTTGGCCGGACAAATGGAAGGCGCTGGGGTCCTCACCCGGTACAAAATTCAAGACAACAGGTCTGAAGGTGCCCAGTTCGGCCCGGACTCTCGATATTAACTACCGTTCGTGTGCGAGTGAGATAGACAGTCCGCGTGAGCTTAACGGCGTAAATAGACTAGAGAGAGTGCCCTCAACGCTCCCCATTTGTCCGGCCAAGTAGTTAATGCCATTTGCGGCAAATCTACAATAAGTCACCTCAAAAATGCTACTAACTTCGGCAATATAAAATCTTTCCATCGAACGATAAATATGTACATTCCATAAAATGCCGACGACGTACATTACATAAGAAAATATTGAACATCTATTTAAAAATGGACGGTAAAAACAATTAAGCTTTCTCAAAGACATTCGTTTTTGATTTTTTTGTTTTTTTTTTGTGAACAGCCTCCGTGGTCTAGTGGTTAGAGTTAGGCTCACGATCCGTCGTGTCGCTCGTTATCTGGGGCCTGTTTAATAAAACTTACAATTGTAAATTACAACGACAATTTGGTGTTCATTGCGTAGCTAATATGAAACTGCAAAATATTCGTGATCACACACACCGCAATGTACGTCAAATTGTCATTGTAATTCACAATTGTGAGTTTTATTAAACAGGCCCCTGGTCGAAGTAAGATGATTTCGTGCTTCGAAGGGCACGTTAAGCCGTGGGTCCCGTCCCGAAGCAGTTGTCTTGAATAGAAGCAAAAATCAATCTTATTTTTCTTGTCGACTTATTTTCGAATTTTATTCATGAATTAAGTAACAATGAGTACGACGTTTGACCGCTTTTATTGATGACGTCACAGGACAGTACTTCCATACAAACTTCAAAGACCACTTTTGTTTTGACGTTTCGTAAAAAGTATCTCATTTGACTAGGTTGTCAAGTAGCGTATAGTCGTCACAGGCTAGCGTACGATTGAAGGCATAACATTACTACAACATTTCTGTTCGCCCACGCATACAAACACGAATCAATTATTATGTTACAGCTTCAGCTAATGAGGATGAAAACTGTCTATTTCTCCCACCAGGTGTCGCTACTGTTGAGTTATCTTAAATTTTGACAGTTCCCCATACTATTTGAAATAGAAATAATCTTTATTTGCTTTTGAAAAGGGTACATTAATAGATGGGTGCTCATAAAAGTCTCTCCTTATCAGCTATCTACAATAGCATGCAAATAGTTACAGAAACATTTCCAATAATTATCATTTAAATCATTTACCCACATTTTTCCAATTCAATATTTTTGGGATGAAAATTCTTTAACGCTATAAAAATTATGGTAAAGAAGCCAGTTATGTATATGTTTTTTAGAATAGAATAGAATAATTTTATTTGCTTGGATACATGGTTGTTACCAGATGGTCACAATTTTATGTATAAGGATCTCACGATCCACCAAGTGTATGGCATGCAAAAACTTACAAGAAATGAGATAATCATAAATTATTACAATAATTATTACAATGAACGACAAGTTTAAATTTTTTGAGTAAACAAACATAATTGTTTTGGTTATATTTTTACGCTATAAACGTTTGCGCGGCGTTTAACTGCAAAATCATAGTGTTATATTCCCAAAGATCGGAAAGAAGAAAACTTGGAAAAACTTTGTTTTTTTAAATCAAAAACTGCCTTTTTCCAACTGGCAGCTTTTTTTTCGTAACTCATCCTTCAGACGGGACACACTCCACGTTGCTCCACATTTTATGGCAATTTATCACGAATTTTAGCTGGACAGTGGTGCTAATTCCTGTAAATACCATCTAATTTTATTTTAGGTTATATCTGTCATTTTCTTATCCGCCGAAAAGGAAAGGGACGGGTAATCGACAAGCATAAAATTTATGGAACACACGTCAATTTTAAGCACAAATCTAAAACAACCGTCTAAAAATTCGCCCGGGTTATTCATTTATTTACTCATTCTTCCTAAAATTAAGAGCTGTCAATCATCCGTCCCTTTCCTTTTCGGCGGATAAGAAAATGACAGGTATAACTTAAAGTAAAATTAAGAGATGTCTGCAGGAATCGGGGCCAGTAAGAACTGTCAAAATTTAAGAACACTCAACAGTGCTGCCACCTACATTTGAGCTTCTAGTTTTTATTCTCATTGTAAACACTGAAAGGTATTTTCTAGAATAGCAAGGAGGTTCGAAAGGCATAGAAAAGAAGTTTAAACATCTAGACAATTCTAGGGAAAAATAGCACACATTTAAATAGGCATATTTATTTTTTGGTGTGTTTTTAAATAAGAAAATAAAATCAGAGTTTAGGAGGTGTGTTACGTAACCTGTATTGGGCTGGTTTTCCCTTCGCGGGTGGGAAGGTCAGACAGGCAGTTGCTTCTGTAAAACTGGACCTGTCTAATTGTATATATACTTATTTTTATTAGTTTGTCATACTAAATCACATACATAAATCATAATATTCCCCGCGAGTTAAAAAGAAAACCAGGTATGTTCAAAATTGACAGCTAGCATTTCAAGGTTAGCCCAGCTGACGTCATCCCACGCTACGTTGGCTTTTTCGTAAAAAAAATGCCCAAGTTTAATGCTTTTAAAATTACTTTGGAAGGAAATTTTGTACTTTTAGTAAAATATTTATGTAGAGTTTTAATGATTTTCGTATATGTAACAAATAATAGTAATTAAATAGATTAGTCAGTAATTCACTTAATTTTCAGTAACAAAATTTACGTCCTTGGAATGTTGGAGATACCAATTTAATGGTAACACTTACGTCATCAAAGGGCTAGCAATGGCGGCTTGTCATAGGATTGAACATACCTGGGGCATGTTTAATAAAACTTACAATTGTAAATTACAATGACAATTTGATGTACATTGCGGAGTTTGTGAACACAAATATTTTGCAGTTTCATATTAGCTACGTAATGAACATCAAATTGTCATTGTAATTTACAATTGTAAGTTTTATTAAACAGGCCCCTGGTCTTCTTATACCATGATGTGGTTCGGTGACCGGACCATGGACTTTAAATAATACAATATCACGTCAACTTCCAATTGGGGTAGGCAGAGACTATAGAATTACTTTAAGTTATTTGATTTTATTTTTATAATGTAATTACACACCATAAAATGATTTCTGTTTAACATTTGCGACAGCACCACTATTTATAAGAATTAATTTGTAATTGACTTTTACACAATTAAAGGCGCTAATTCCAGAACACACCTCCTAATTTTATTTTAAGTAACACCTGTCATTTTCGTATCCGCCGAAAACGAAAGGGACGGATAATTGACAGCTGTCAATTTTAAAATGAATGAGTGAATGAATGAATAACCCGGGTGAATAAAATAGGCATCTCGCTGGTATGCAAACCTTGTGCGTGCATGTGCTGTCAACTTAATTCCGTCAAGTTATTAGCCAATGTAAAATTTTAAGAGGGTTGTGGCTAAAATTTACGTCTGTTCCATAAATTTTGTACCTGTTGATAACCCGTCCTTTTCCATTTCGGCGGATAAGAAAATGACAGTTATAACTTAAAATAAAATTAGGCGGTTTGAACTGGAATTAGCATAATTATTTAACTAAGCATATAATTATTATTTATGATTATTTACAGCTAATTTTATACATTCAGTTATGTATAGCTTGGTTGTGATAAAACCATCTTTCGCCTATCATCCTATTATACAGGATGTTAGTGACCATACCGAACCCTGGGGGGGAAGATTCAGCCCATGATTCTGAGTTAATATCAAGTGGAATTAAAAAAGTGTATATTTTTCTCAGTTCCATACTTTTGCGACGGAAAATTCTGCTTGATAAGCCGTTGGTCCCGGTTACTACTTACTGGTGTAAGTACTCGTTACATGAGCCATGTCGGGGGCCTTTGGCGGCTCAATACTAACCCGAACACCAGGGTTGATGGGGTTGGTAATCCACTTCACAACTCACACGATAGAAGAAGTCAGAATAATGAGCTGAAACATCCCCCTCAGTGTTCGTTACGGTGTCACTAACATTCTGTATAGTTCTTGCGTTATAGACGGCGATACGGCTAACCACCTATCACGTTTGTCTAACTAGAAGATATGAATGCATGGGATTAACTGTCTGAGAACTGATATTAGGCAGCTAAATTACTCAATTGTATAAAAATATATATATATTTTTTTAAAGAACGTCTAGGGCCCTGTGCCGAGGTTTTTCTTGCAGCTTCTTTTCCCCGGCTATACAGGTCGTGAGAAGCTGCAGTAGTTTTAGGCGGATGAGACGTTCGTTATGTAAATATTGACGATTCAAAGTGTAAATATGTTACCTACTGAATAAAGATATTTTTGAATTTGAATTAACAGAAAGCTCGGTGACGTGTGGGTACCTACTTAGTCCATCTTGGATGTACCCCTGACTACCCCCATTGGGATATAGTCGAGCTTATGTTATGTTATACTGACCTATGAAGGAACTAAAGTTATATAATATAAATGTTATGAAAATAGCATATTTAGACGTACTTTTTGTACTTATGTGTAATTAATTTAACAAATTCTATGGTGCAATGTTTAGACACCTCGGGGCTTAAAAAGACCACATCCGAAGCAATTTATCTAAAAAAGCAATATTGCAATTTAACATTTGCGCATATAAAAGTAAGTGCGCAGTGCACACAAATGTCAAATAGCAATATTGCTTTTTTAGATGAATTGCTTCGGATGTGGCCTTTTTAACCGCCTTTGACCGCCGATCTAGGCGGTCCGGGTTCGATTCGCTATCTGGTCAATTTGGAAAACGAGTGGCAAATTTTTTTAAGCTCTAATAATAGTTTTTAACAATAATATTAAAGTAAGTTTATTAATAATTACGGTAATACTTTTTTTATTGTCTTCGTGGTTTCAGATTCGATTGATTGTTAACTCATTTGGATTGTGAGGTTAACGACCTACCTCATCAACATTTGGTGGTTATGATTTGATAACTACATTATTGTTTTTTATTGAGCGATAGTACTAGCAAGCTTGTTTTCCCTCGTAATATATTGTCAATAATTAACATATTATGATACTTAATTGAAATGCAATTGTATATTTTGACTATACAGGGTGTTAGTGACATCGTAACGAATACTGAAGGGCAAAAAACTAAAAAAAAATTATGATAATTATTTTGCGACGGAAAATTCCACTTGATATCAACTCGGAAACATGGTCTGAATCATCCCTCAAAGTTTTCGTTACGATGTCACTAACACCCTGTATTTATCTTAAGACATCCCTACACCAAAGTATAGTTAAATATTAATTGTTATATACATAAATATTGGCTCCTATTCCTGCAGACACCTCCTAATTTTACTTTAAGTTATACCCGTCATTTTCTTATCCGCCGAAAAGGAAAGGGACGGATGATTGACAGCTGTTCATTTTACGAATGAGTAAATAAATGAACAGTCTCGCTGGTATGCAGATCGTTTGACGTGTGCTGTCAACTTAATTCTGTCGGGTTATTGGGCAATGTACATTTTTACAGGGTTGTTTCAGTTTTGTGTTTAAAATTGACGCATGTCAATTCTATTTCTCTTTTGTTTTGTATTTTGTTTTTTCCTGTTTGTGCAATAAAGTATTTGTTATGTATGTTCCATAAATTTACACTTGTCGATCACCCGTCCCTTTCCTTTTCGGCGGATAAGAAAAAGACAGGTATAACTTAAAATAAAATTAGATGGTGTGTATAGGAATTAGCACCATTAGCGAGACATAGTCCGCGCGGTGACTCCTTACCCGCTTACGGCGATTCAAAACTAAAGTAAGACCCAGAGGGGGTGAAGTCGGCGCCCGATACGAATTGGTGCGGGGGGAAGTTCTTTATTCTATAACGCGGGGCAAGACGTAAGTGTATCCGAATCGGCACCATTATATTTTTAAGTAAGTAAGAAATAAGTAGATCTTATCCTAAGTTAAACTTCCATACCCCCTCCGGTTGATTGAGGGGAGGCCTGTGCCCAGAAGGGACGTGTATAGGCTAATGAATGCATGGTATCCTAAGTTAGTGGTGTCAACTTCAGGCGCCCACTTTGTTCCGTCGTTTGTTGAGGAGCGAGTTATTGCTCTGCTCGAGAGCTTTGATCTGGACCTGTGAAGGGAAAAGTTAGGTTAGGTTAGGTTAAGTAAAAGATTAAGAAATAAAATAACCTAAAACCCGACTTTGGACAAATCGCGGTCTAAAAAGTGACGAAACGAAAAATCATTTGTAAAATTCTGACTATAGGTTCACATACAGTCATGAGCAATATCATGTACCCACTTTAGGACTATGTCGCACTAACATATTTGACATTTAGTGAGACTTACAGCTCAATTTGTCGAAAAAGTTAATGTGACATGGTACCAAAGTGTATACATATTAATGCTCAGACCGTACACATACGTAA
Source organism: Pectinophora gossypiella (assembly GCF_024362695.1). NCBI lineage: Eukaryota > Metazoa > Arthropoda > Insecta > Lepidoptera > Gelechiidae > Pectinophora > Pectinophora gossypiella. The sequence goes on from NC_065431.1 coordinate 3,892,266, forward strand.
ACTTGTGTTCAAATTCAAGGCAATGTTTAATAATAAGACCGAAAACATGAAGGCGGGTTTCCCCACGATTTTTTTCCTTCACCGCATGAGTTCGGACACAAATTCGACATACATTGGGGATTTCTAGGGATGCTTTTATGAATGTTGAAATCTTTGAATCATACCAGGGGGGTTAAAGTGGCCACATCGAAGCAATTCATCTAAGAAAGCAATATTGCTATTTGACAGTTGTTTGCATTGCGCACTTACTTTTATATGCGCAAATGTCAAATTGCAATATTGCTTTCTTAGATGAATTGCTTCGATGTGGCCGTTTTAACCCCCCTGGTCACACAATGCAACTCGGCTGCATTGTGTGACGGATGCGGCAGAGACTTGGTTAGGGGAACTTAAGCTGGATATATGATCCACGCAGGATATTTTATTTTTGTCTGCCATACGCAATAATAAATACCTGGTCATAGTCAACCCGCATGGTCGCGAGTGAGCGCGTCATCTCCTCCTGGACATCCACCCACGCGTCACCAGACTCGCGCAGCACCGTGTGCGTGTACAGGGGCGTCTGCGGGACCTGCGTGTACTGCCGGACCCACGGGCTGGACATCACCTGGTGGGGCGGGGGATGATGATGATAATTAAACTACCTTAACACTTTCAAGGACAGAACGTCTACGGACGTTCCGATTCCAAGTATTATGAACCATCGGTGTGTTGATATATATTCTATTTGCATGCCGTAGTACTTGTCTTCTTTTTAAACCTACCACACTGCTTTATTTACACACAATTTATTTGTAATAATGGAAGAGCGGGGCCTCCAAACACAGGCTATGTCGCTTAAATGGAGACCCCAATCCACCAGTAGTTAAGGCTTTATTGTAAAACAAAATAAACATTTTTCATTTTCATTTTTTCATCTCTGTCCGTGAAAGGGTTAAATTCCTGCCGTCGAGAGAACGCTTGACAGCTGGGGCCTGTTTAATAAAACTTACAATTGTAAATTACAATGACAATTTGATGTACATTGCGGAGTTAGTGATCACAAATATTTTGCAGTGTCATATTAGCTACGTAATAAACACCAAATTGTCGTTGTAATTTACAATTGTAAGTTTTATGAAACAGGCCCCTGGTGATATTTTAACCTCTACATCGGCAGTGAATAATATAAAAAGAAAATTATATAATAACGTCAATTTACGATAAAAGTACACATTTAGTAAAAAAATACTGAAACATAATCAGTTTATAATTAAGATAACACAATTTCTCCGTAAACGTACTGTTATACCAATGTCAATCAAGAGCCAATTGTGTTAGTGACACCGTAACCAATACTGAGGGGGATGATTCAGACCATGATTCTGAGTCGACATAAGTATAGGTCCCGGCAAACTTCTTGAGCATCGACCTTGACTGCGCACAACCGAATTTTAGATCTCTTTGGTGGTGCGGTACGGGGCGCGGGGGCGGGTGAGTCCCGCATCGACCGGCTATTGGTAGATCAGTCGATACTTCCCCCGCGCACTCTTGTCTTCGTCCCTTTGACTTCCGAATACACTTGCGTGCAGTGAAACTGTCACGTTTTTGTTATTGCTCTTTTGTTGGATTTTTTTGTTATTGCTCATTTTTTTATGTTTAAGAATTAGTTACTAGCACGAGGTCTATGTCTACAGATCCAAAACCTAGCACTAGCTCTGGTATTGCTGGTTTCAACCTCATATTAATCTTCATTAATCAATATTATACTTACCTGACGATTAGATTTTTATTAAATATAATAATATAATATAAGTTTTAATAAACTATAATAATATAAGTTTAGTTTTATTTACATAATTAAATAATATAATAATTGTTTTTTTTAATGAAGTTAAGAAAATAATCAAAAGTTCATTTTTTTTGCACGGAAGTGTACGTGCGCAAACTTTCCCCCACTACGACACTCGATGCTCAAGAAGTTTGCCGGGAGTTATAAGTAAGTAAAATCTTTGTACAATCTCTTGCTAGACTTGTATGATCTTTTGATGATAAGATGATAATCTTGATAAACTGATGTGGAGTCAAAATGAGAACAATATTGATAGCGTAAAAAGTGCGTTTTATTGATTACTTTCTTGTTAAAGTTAATTACACTAATACGCGAGTACACACTACCTTGATGAGTCGTGAACTAATTATACAATTGCGTAAAAGGTAAAATAGCTGACGCGGGACATGTGCGGTTGCAAACCGTACAATCTTTATTTCCTCTACAAAAAATATATAAAACACATGGATACATAAATACATACAAAAATACAATATTTGTAGAGGCTGGAGCCTAAACTAGGATACCCTGTGTTTTAGGACTCCAGGCCTCCACCCGCAGAAAGTCATGGTCAAGAAAAAATAACAAAATATAAAAAAAGGAACTTTTTACACGTCTGAACTGGTCAGAATCCGGAGGGGAAGGGGCCAGATATCAGATGGAAAAGTCATGAAAATTTTAGTATTTTTTTTAATTATTTTCTGTTCTATAATTTTGCGACGGAAAATTCCAATTATCAACTCTGAATCATCCATCCCCCTTAGTATTCGTTACGGTGTAACACCCTAATGTACCTATCATGTGACACCTTAACTATTTATAACTTTGCAATGTTTAAATTCATATTAATATGCTTATCATTGAATCACATCAGAGATTTATATTGTTACCTGGTGTATTGTGAGCCGTTTCGCCGGGTCTACGGAGAGCATGCCGCGGATAAGGTTCTTGGCTTCAGCGGACACGTTGGACCACTCTGGCTCCGGGAAGTCGTATTGGCCGAGTCGTATGCGCTGTAACAGGGCAAATTGTGTTTGAGATCTTAACACTGTCACACCCGGTCATAAACATAAACAGCCTATATACGTCCCACTACTGGGCACAGGCCTCCCCTCAATCAACCGGAGGGGGTATGGAGCATACTCCACCACGCTGCTCCACTGCGGGTTGGTGGAGGTGTTTTTACGGCTAATAGCCGGGACCAACGGCTTAACGTGCCCTCCGAAGCACGGAATCATCTTACTTTTTTGGACAGTCAGGTGATTCAAGCCTGAAAAGTCCTTACCAAACAAAGGACAGCCCGGGCAACACTGTCACACCCGGACGTTATAATTTTAAAGATGCTAAATCCGATGTATAAAAAAGAAGAACGACCAACATACATAGCGGTCAAACACATAACCTTCCTTTTCGTTTCGCCGTAGTCGGGTAAAAACCGGATCTGTGAGAACTTAGGTATGCAGAGTCAGGAATAAATGCGGGACCTACCTTCTTCATTCCCGGCGATATGGCGAGCCCGTGGTTGGAATAGAAGGGCGGGAACCCACACAGCAGAATGTACATCACCACACCTAACGACCAGATGTCGCAGGATTTATCATACTTCTCCGGACCTAACACCTGGAATGGATAAAGTCATCATCATTAACCAATTGGTTAATTAATTATGGATCTACTGTTGACAACAGGTCGACATGGCAATCGGGGCATGAGGTGAGCCGCGGAGGCGGGGTCGCCCCGCACACCCGCACAGTCCCCGCGGCGTCTTAGTCTTAGTGTCGCACGAGTCCGTATCGACCGCGTTTATCGATTATAATCTCGCTCACATAATTTATTACTATTGTGTTTTAAAAATGGCTACGGTTGCATCTTCGTCGCGTGTTCAAGCAAAAAAACCAATAATTCACTGTCAAGCTCGAGAACTAGCTAGAAGTGTTAGAAAATTGTGACATTGAACGGAAAAGTAATTGTTTTTGTAGCGATACGTTAGATGATTCAGATGAATAAATATTAACTTAAATGAAAACGTGGTATTATTTTATTCACATTTTGTTACATACATAATAAAAATATATCGATATTGAAAACGTCACGTCACTAGAGAATTGCCATGTCGACCTGTCGTCTACATTATCTACTCCACTCCAATCTCCAATCTCATCAGTCATCCCGTGATCATGGCACTTGCAACAGTGTCGAAATATCGCGGTAAGAACCCGTTATTATGTGTTTTAATTATGATAATAACCGCGTAAACTTAAAACAATGTATAAGTTGTCTTTGATTATATTCGTTGCCCTGTCCACCCCTTTAGAGATTATGAACGTATTATGTATTTGCGAGATCGGGATTGCATTCCTTAACTCCTCAGGTATGAAGACGTTCTGAAGCAGCACACAGATGCAACATTGAGCCTTCTCAATGGGAGGGTTTGGCAGCACAGCGCCCAGAATGGCGCAGGCTGGTGATTAGGCGAGTCTAACTGTTCGAGCAGCAGCGTACGGCAGACCTCGACGCTAAACGTGATGAGTTGAAGGCCCGTCCCCCTGCCGCTATTCATTATAATTACCAAAACGGTGTGCTCACGTGCTTTCACTGTATCAATATGGCTGCAAGTTATCTTTGATTACTCGTTACCCTGGCCACCCCATTAGAGATTATGGGCGTGTTATGTATGTTTTGCATTCCTCGGTACCAACCTCGGGCGCCACGTAGTAGGGCGTGTAACAGGGAGTCTGCAGTGTGTCAGCTACGTTCAGGGTCTCCTTGGCGAACCCGAAGTCAGTCAGTTTGAGCACAGCGTTGGGCTGTGTGCTTGTGTACAACAAGTTCTCAGGTTTGATGTCCCGGTGCGCAATGTTGTAGTCGTGGAGGTGTTTCACTGCTACGCATATCGAGTGCATTATCTGGAATGAGAGTTTATTCTTTAAAGGAATTGAAAATAATTAAAACACATAATAACGGGTTCTTACCGTGTTTAAAAGAGGGATTTAAACGCGGTAAGAACCCGTTATTATGTTTTTTAATTAGGATAATAACCGCGTAAACTTAAAACAATGAATTGAAAATAATTTCCTGTCTCTTAACATAGTCAGAGGTGCATCCATCGCAAGATGAACTAAGTACCCACGCCTCACCGAGCTTTCTGTTAAACCAACGTGTAAGGCGGTGAGTCATATCTCCGTCTATTCAAATTCAAAAATATCCATATTCAGTAGGTAACACAGTTACACTTTGAATCGTCATTTTAACGAAAACATCCTTTAGCGGGCGACCAAGTGTTTATCTACAACGGAGATTTTTACGGCCTCCGTGGTCCAGTGGTTGAGCGTTGGGCCCCGGATTCGAATCCCGGTGGGGATATATCACAAAAATCACTTTGTGATCCCTAGTTTGGTTAGGACATTACAGGCTGATCACCCGATTGTCCGAAAGGAAGATGATCCGTGCTTCGGAAGGTACGTTAAGCCGTTGGTCCCGGTTACTACTCACTGATGTAAGTATGTAGTCGTTACATGAGCCATGTCAGGGGCCTTTGGCGGCTCAGTAATAACCCTGATACCAGGGTTGATGAGGTTGTTATTCCACCTCACAACCCACACGATAAGAAGACGGAGATTTTCCATAAAAACGAGAACGAATTAGGGCTTTTATCAGTTGTGAGAAAACGATGTAATAAACATTGCTTACTACCCTACTTACTTAATTACATATTAAATTAATTATGGGAGCCGTGGTAGCTCAGTTGGAAGGACGCTCGACTCACTGTGCGGTCGCAGGTTCAAATCCATCACATTAGTTTCCGAATTCATGACTGATCTGGGGGGGTTAAAATGGCCACATCGAAGCAATTCACCTAAGAAAGCAATATTGTAATTTGACATTAGCTCATATAAAAGTAAGTGCGCAATGCAAACAAATGTCAAATAGCAATATTGCTTTCTTGGATGAATTGCTTCGATGTGGCCATTTTAACCCCCCAGAAAAGACCGCTTGTTCATTGGTGAAGAAACCCACATTCCTGAGGAATGCCTTGCGTGTCTCACCTCAGCGGCCTGTCGCTCGGTGAAGGCTCCATCTCTGTTGTCTTGTATCCTCTGGAACAGCTCACCACCATCCATACACTCCATCACCACCAGCAGGCATCGCTTGCCGCCGTATGTATTGTCGTAAACGTCTATTATCTGCAACAATTATTGTTGTTGTTAAAAAACTCATAAAATAACACAACATAGCATAATTTTTATATAAATTATATAAATATTGACAACTAGTTAATTTTAAAATAAATAATTAAATTTATATTATAATTTTATTTATTTATGTTAAAATTAACTAGTTAAATAAATAAATAAATAAATTTATATTATAATTTTATTTATTTATGTTAAAATTAACTAGTTGTCAATCATCCGTCCCTTTCCTTTTCGGCGGATAAGAAAATGACGGGTATACCTAAAAATAAAATTAGGAGGTGTCTACCGGAATTGGGGCCATTGGCTGCCTATATTTCATTAGAAATAAAAAATATATTATCTAGGTTCAGTTCCGCTTATTGTCACCATGAACAAAAGAAATCCCATCTAAAATAATTGTTTGAGTTATTTCAATTCATGCGCAAAGCCGGTAAAATGTTATGGGAAAACAATTGCCTTTATGGTCGACTGTTTTAATATTATGGATGATTGGTTTATACATGGTATAAGAAAACCAGGTATGCTCAAATTGCTCAATCCTATGACAAGCCGCCATTGCTAGCCCTTTGATGACGTAAGTGTTATCACTGTGTTACCTTAAAATTGGTATCTCCAACATTCCAAGGACGTAAATTTTATTATTGAAAATTAAGTGAATTCCTGACTAATGTATTTAATACTAATGTATTTAATTGACGAGCTCGGTGGCGCAGCGGTAAACGTGCTCGGTCTGCGATTGTTGAAGTTAAGCAACTTTCGCAAAGGTCGGTCACAGGATGGGTGACCACAAAAAAAAGTTTAGCCGTTGGTACCGGCTTAACGTGCCCGTTAATAACCACCAATCCGCACTGGGCCCGCGTGATGGTTTAAGGCCCGATCTCCCTATCCATCCATAGGGAAGGCCCGTGCCCCAGCAGTGGGGACGTTAATGGGCTAGCGATGATATAAAAAACATTAAAACTGTAAGTAAATCTTTTACTAAAAGTACAAAATTTCCTTGCAAAGTAAATATAAAAACATTGGTCGTGGGTAATTTATTTTTTACGAAATGGCGGGGGGATATGATAGCGTCAGCTGGGCTAACCTTGAAATGTTAGCTGTCAGTTTTGGGCATACCTGGTTTTCTTATACCATGGGTTTATGTAAGGAAGCGAGAAATGACATGTAGCTAAGTAAAATATTTTATAGACGTTTGATTTTGGTTTCATACAAGACCATTAATCAGGCCCCCGCTCGATTATTTAGTGCCCGCACGATTATTTAGTGCCCGTGCAATTATTTAGAGCCTGCACAATTATTTAGTGCCCATGCGATTATTTAGTACCCGCACATTTATTAAGTGCCCGCGCGATTATTTAGTGCCCATGCGATTATTTAGTGCCCGCGAGATTATTTACCTCAACAATATGTATGCAGCCGCTGGCCCTCCAGTGCAGCTCCACCTCGCGTCGTGCCTTCGGACTGTCGTGTAGCACTTTTAGTGCTCGCCGGGTGCCCGTGCGCTTCTCTTTGCATTCTACTACCTGTGAACAAATGCATAAATTAGGCTTTGGCTTTCACTATAGGGCTACGATATTCAAATGTCCAATACAACACGCCTAAAGAAAGTATTATTGTTCTATCCTGTACAACAACTTTGTTTAATTCCCTTCACTTGTGCGTAATAATACATAGCAAATAATGAATAATTCATCATCCCCCAAGCATTAACCCGTTTTTCACAGGGTCTGCTTACCTAACCTGAAGATTTGACAAGTCCGGTTTTTTACAGAAGCCACTGCCTGTCTTGTCTTCCAACCTGCGAAGGGAAAACCAGCCCAATACAGGTTAGGTCACATACCTCCGAAATGCGTTTCTCAGGAATGTGGGTTTCTTCACAATGTTTTCCCTCACCGCTGAGCACGTGATAATCATTGGTTCAGGCCTGTGCTGGATTCGAACCTGCGACCTCAAAGTGAGAGGCAAGCGTTCTACCAGCCGGGCTACCACGGCCCAAACAATGAATAATTAAATAATGAATATTCATTGTTGTGAAACTTTATCGCAAATGCCAAATTGCGTTTGTGTTGTTTATGCTCAGTTTGTAGTTCATTTCGGATGTTGTTCAAAAGGTCACGCGTTCTATTTCCAGAAGCGTACATAGTTACATGTCTCACTGTAATATAGTCGCTGTTGTTCTGCGGTTCACTGGCTATTAATTATTACACTGCCAAACAAGAATTAGAGGACATAAAATGAGGAGTTTTTCCTCCAATGGTATTGTGTTGGGTGTCAAATGAAAGGGTAGGTGGTGACTACCGGCGTTGGACGACCAACCCAAATACCGTAGCGTCATGACGTCACTGCAATCTGCGTCACATCACTACAAGAGAATAACATCACTTATGCTCTTTATCACGTCACTAGTCCGATAACGGATATGAGTCATAATTTACTACGGAATACCCAAACTACGTAGTTACCAGAACTAGGTGATAACTTCATGAGGATAAAAACTACAAGTTCAAATGTAGGTGGCAGCACTGTTGAGTGTTGCTAAATTTTGACAGCTCATGGTATAAGAAGACCAGGTATCCTCAATCCTATGACAAGCCGCCATTGCTAGCCCTTTGATGACGTAAGTGTTACCACTGTGTTACCATTAAATCGGAATCTCCAACATTCCAAGGACGTAAATTTTATTATTGAAAATTAAGCGAATTACTGACTAATGTATTTAATTACTATTACTTATCAAATATATTTAAAAATCATTAAAACTGTATTTAAGTAAATATTTTACAAAAAGTTCAATATTTACTTGCAAAGTAAATATAAAAACATAGGTCGTGGGTATTTTATTTTTTCCGAAATGGCAACGCAGGGTGGAATGACGTCAGCTGGGCTAACCTTGAAATGTTAGCTGTCACTTTTGAGCATACCTGGTTTTTTATACCATGGTCCAACTAAAATCAAAAAATCTTAAATTCGTGATAAATTGCTATAAAATATAGAGCAACGATTGAGATTGAGGAGCTCGGTGGCGCAGCGGTAAACGCGCTCGGTCTGCGATTGTTGAAGTTAAGCAATTTTCGCAAAGGACGGTCATAGGATGGATGACCACAAAAAAAAAGTTTTCTTCTCGAGCTCCTCCGTGCTTCGGAAGGCACGTTAAGCCGTTGGTCCCGGCTGCATTAGCAGTCGTTAATAACCATCAATCCGCACTGGGCCCGCGTGATGGTTTAAGGCCCGATCTCCCTATCCATCCATAGGGAAGGCCCGTGCCCCAGCAGTGGGGACGTTAATGGGCTGACGATGATGATGGAGCAACGTGGAGTGTGTCCCGTCTGAAGGATGAGTTACGAAAAATAAAAGCAGCCAGTTAGAAAAAAGCAGTTTTGATTGAAAATAAGTTTTTCTAATTTTCTTCTTTCCGATCTTTAGGGAATAAATAACACTATCATTTTGCAGTTAAACGCTGCGCAAAGGGTTACAGTGAAATATATAAAACCAAAAAATATATAACCAAAACAATAAAGTTAGTATATTTATAACCCAGTTGAATATTCCAATGATAAGTTTATGCTAAATCACGCAGTTGTCAAAATTATCAATTGAATGACTCATTATTTTAAGATATGTTGTTGACAAGACCTGAGGTTTTAAATCTTAATTTTCTATTTGTAATTTGTAAGGAAAACGTCGTGAGGAAACCCGCATTCCCAAGAAATGCATTTTCGGAGGTACGTGACCTGGCTACGTGACAAATTGTTCTTTCTTGTACTCTGGTGTTATCTATCTAAAGGTTAGGTAATAATTATTCGCACAAAGCGCTTTGCATCGTCCTTCATTATGCGCAATGCTGAGGAGTGGAATTCTCTGCCGCCTTCTGTATTTCCGAATGCATATGTCGTGGCCAGATCATAGAACTGATCATTTCATGATGTGCTCGATCATTTCATGAAATGGTCATATTTCATGAAATAGAATATCATTCGTTGGCCACATCATAATGTAGTTTGGCCAGATCAATGAACATAAAACGTTTAACGATATGAACAATTAAATGCATGATTATTTCATGATAAGGCCAAACGTTGAATCACATTTATCGTAAAATTAGTAACATTATCCTCCGATAGTGGCGCTAGTGTCGATTATATTTAAAACTTGATTGATATTATAATCGATGAATCAATGTAATTGTACAATTTTCCATATCGAATAGGTACATAATTTTAAACCTAAGAAATTAATCGACTATTCGCATTTTTATTACACCACATAGCATGGACACCGCCTACATTAACGATATGGCCAAACGTTGATTGATATATCATTAAACGTTGACGTTTCAACGATATGGTCAACTTAAGTTGGCCATTTCATGAAAAATGACCATTTCATGAAATGGTCGAACACATCATGAAATGATCAATTTTACGATCAGGCCACGACACATATAACCCGGGTACTTTCAAGGTCAGAGTGAACAGGCACCGTTTGGGCGAGCTCGCTCCATCTTAGGCCTCGTCAATGCCTTCGGTCAGGTCTGGGGCCAAAAGCAAACCCATCAAAGGTAAATAAAATAAAAAAAATAAAGCTCTTTTAACATAACTTGGAACGACACATCACTGGTTGGGACCAGTGGACCAGGACCCTCGGACGATAACAGTATGAAATCAGTTCGACGATTAACGAGTTCTGCGTATAAAACACCCATCTAAAACCATCCACACGACTAAGCGATACTAGATGGAGTTTACTGATAAGACCACTCTATTTCTACGCTTCACGTTATCAATGAAATGCGTGATAATTGTTATCAGTTCCATGATAAGGCGATTCTCACACTGCCCCGCATCATGCTGCATGTTGTGTGTCGACGCACCTACGCGCGTATCTGCGGGAGTGCAGATCTGCATCATCGTGCGGGTTTTTTACGCACTCACGCGCGTAGGGGCGTTTTGTGGTTTAACACACGGCGGCTCTCATTTCATTCAAAGCCGTTCCAAAATTGCTTATTCCTTAAATTGCTTTTGTTTATTTTGATCAGAATAATAATGGTTGGAAGCTGGATGGTGGTGCTAATTCCTGTAAATACAATCTAATTTTATTTTAAGTTATACCTGTCATTTTCTTATCCGCCGAAAAGGAAAGGGACGGCTAATCGACAAGCATAAAATTTATGGAACACACGACAATTTTAAGCACAAATCTAAAACAACCGTCTGGCCAATAACCCGACAGAATTAAGTTGACAGCACACGTCAAACGGTTTCCACACCAGCGAGATACCTTTTTGATTCGCCCGGGTTATTCATTCATTTACTCATTCTTCCTAAAATTAAGAGCTGTCAATCATCCGTCCCTTTCCTTTTCGGCGGATAAGAAAATGACGGGTATAACTTAAAGTTAAATTAGGAGGTGTCTGCAGGAATCGGGTCCAGTATTAATATGGTTTGTGGTAATTCCACAGATTAATAATAAATAACACAATTATTGTTATGTTAAATATGAGTCAATACTAAATAAAACTCTTGTGTTAATGACCTTTGATGATATCATCGTAGTAATGATGAATAGGTTTTTTTTTAAATTGATAAGCGGTAACGGTTATTGAGATATTTATAAAACGCCGTTATAATTGATTTTCTATCATGTAAACGATTGTCCGAAAGTGGCCGTGGTAGCCGAATTGGAAGAAAGTTTGGCTTTCACTGTAAGGTCGCAGGTTCGAATCCAGCACGGGCCTAAACCTATGAATTTCGAAATCGTTTTTCGAAATCATGTTCGGATCATAAATGATTATCACTTGCCCACATACCCGAGAAATAAATAAATAAATAAGTTTCGGAACTATGTGACCTAACCTGTATTGGGTTGATTTTCCCTTCGCGGGTTGGAAGGTCAGACAGGCAGTCGCTTCTGTAAAAAACCGGACCTGTCAAATCTTCAGGTTAGGTAAGCGGACCCTGTGACAACGGGATGCCGCTAGGGAGTTGATAAAGATGATGATTGTCCGAAAGTAAGATGATCCGTGCTTCGGAAGGCACGTTAAGCCGTTGGTCCCGGTTACTAATTAGTGATGTAAGTACGTAGTCGTTACATGAGCCATGTCAGGGGCCTTTGGCGGTTCAATAATAACGCTGACACCAGGGTTGAAGAGGTTGGTAATTCACCTTACAGCCCATACGATAGAAGATGGATAAAGGGTTTTTTAATAGGGTAGTTGACTAAAACAACCCAGAAGAACGAAATAATGGATGTACATTGACCAAAGTGGAGATGTCCTTAGAAAAGGTTCAGTACGATCTACTTTGACCCGGCGTGCGTGTATGAAACGATTGATGAATGTGGAGGAAGCAAGAGAAGTGTGTCAGGATCGAAGCAAATGGAATTCCATAGTTCCTGCTTACCCTGACGGGAGTACCTAATTGTTATGTATTTACGATTTTCCCACATTATTAATGTAGTTTTTTTACGGCCTCCGTGGTCCAGTGGTTGAGCGTTGGGCTCACGATCCGGAGGCCCCGGGTTCGAATCCCGGTGGGGACATATCACAAAAATCACTTTGTGATCCCTAGTTTGGTTAGGACATTACAGGCTGATCACCTGATTGTCCGAAAGTAAGATGAGCCGTGCTTCGGAAGGCACGTTAAGCCGTTGGTTCCGGTTACTACTTACTGATGTAAGTAAGTAGTCGTTACATGAGTCATGTCAGGGGCCTTTGGCGGCTCAATAGTAACCCTGACACCAGGGTTGATGAGGTTGGTACGTCACCTCACAACCCACACGATAAGAAGAAGAAGAATGTAGTTTTAAGTTACCTACCGTTCATAAAGTTAAAGAGCAACATAAAAAAACAATTAAAATAATTGTTGTTGACAAGATAATCGTAAAGTGGATAAGATATTAGTTATAGTGTTTTGTAATATTTTGCAATAATGAGGGACTTTCCAGGTAAAATTCCCCAAAAATAATATAGATGGCGCTGTCGAGATTTAACGTGACAATGGTGCTAATTCCTGTAAATACCATCAATTTTATTTTAAGTTATATCTGTCATTTTCTTATCCGCCGAAAAGGAAAGGGACGGATAATCGACAAGCATAAAATTTATGGAACACACGTCAATTTTAAGCACAAATCTAAACCAACCGTCTAAAAATTTTACATCGGTCAATAACCCGACACAGTTAAGTAGACAGCACGTCAAACGGATTGCGTACCAGCGACGTACCTTTTGATTCGCCCGGGTTATTCATTCATTTACTCATTCTTCCTAAAATTAAGAGCTGTGAATCATCCGTCCCTTTCCTTTTATGAAAATGACGGATATAACTTAAAATAAAATTAGGCGGTGTTTGCAGGAATCGGGGCCAATCTCCCATTAACAGAGTTTAGTCCTTGGACAATAATGTATAACCTACCCTAAATTGGACTATCCACTGATTACATACCTATTAAGTTTTATATCAGAACCTTGACATTGTTTGACATTGGCAGAAACATTGTTTTTAAGTGACGCAGCAATAAAAAAATTAGGAAGTTAAAGTCATTACTAATTAACTTTTTAAACTTACACCATTATAAAGTACCTGGGTCGTTCTTCTTTTTTATCGACAATGATCTGTCCTTCGTTCTGATTAGTTAAACTTAAACTATGTTTTTGGACAACGGAAAGATTAAATAAAATTCTAAAACATATATAATTATGTACAAAATACTAATGGGTTCCTCAATTAGTGATTAATGTAGCTTGATTGTTTTTCACTGAATTCTGTGTCAGAGTGGTAAATCAAAATGCTGTCTCCGATGAAAAGGGCCACTCTGCAACAATATTTTTTGAAATGCCCCTGGAAAGAAAAGTATGTTACCAAGATAAAAAGAAACACTAAATAGTCCTCTACAGATACATTTTTATATAATGATGTTTTAAAATATTTGATTATGTACCTGAGTACTGAGAAAAGAGGTAATGTTATTTTTCTTTTTTCCTAGTTGCTGGATAGATGGCAGATCTTGGTTGGTTACTGCAAGGAACTGGGGAGTTAAAATGGCCACATCAAAGCAATTCATCTAAGCAATAATGCTTTTGAAATTTGTTTACATTGTGCACTTGCTTTTATATGCGCAAATATCAAATACTTTTCTGATTTTCTTCAATGTAATTTTGAAATCATGTAACAAAATGCACATGTCGGAGTGAATATTTTCTGAAAAGACTGTAAATTGTACAAAAAGAAATATCAGAATCTTACCAGAATGTCCCTAGACATTTTTTTTTTTTTTTGTTTTGGTTTTCCCCGAAGGGTAAGGCAAAGGGAACTATGCCCATACAGCCATGTCTGACGTATTTTTTTTCTTCATGATTAATGAAATGATGAAAGGTGATGATGATGAAACCTAAGCCCCCACCCTCGGAGTAGACTCCTACTCCGAACCCCAAACGAATTAACTCAAAAGTCCGCATAAACTTTTGAGTTATGAAGCGGCTTCCCAGCACGAAGCGAAAATAGGCAGATACACTTTGTTTATTGAATACTCCAATATAATAACACTCGCGAATGTCTTCCGACTAACTTAATGCGATCATTAACCACAAAACACCACTTCGTATTAATTATTTAGATTACACAATGAAGAAAGCAACTGTCCCGTTCCCGTTTCCCGCCGAAAAGCCATGTCCCTAGACAAGAGAAGTCTTTTTTTTTTTGTTTGTTTTGGTTTTCCCCGAAGGGTAAGGCAAAGGGAACTATGCCCATACAGCCATGTCTTACGTATTTTTTTCTTGATGATTGATGAAATGATGAAAGATGATGATGATGAAACCTAAGCCCCCACCCTCGGAGTAGACTCCTACTCCAAACCCCAAACGAATTAACTCAAAAGTCCGCATAAACTTTCGAGTTATGAAGCGGCTTCCTGGCACGAAGCGAAAATAGGCAGATACACTTTGTTTATTGAATACTTCTATATAATAACACTCGCGAATGTCTTCCAACTAACTTAATGCGATCATTAACCACAAAACACCACTTCGCATTAATTATTTAGATTATTCAATGAAGAAAGCAACTGTCCCGTTCCCGTTTCCCGCCAAAAAGCCGGAAAAATTAAAGCAACCACAGAGTACCTTTTTTTTTTCTTTTGACCATTTGTGGGTCAGGCTAAAATCATAAGACCATGCTGCCTAGTCTTCAGTACTCCACAGAGTACCTATAGGTTCAATGTTTTTTTTTCTATCCTTGGCATCTTGGCAATGACCCAGTAACATACTTGGTTAAGCTCCATCTAACGAGTTATTGCAAATTATTATTTTTTTCATTCAAAAAAAGAAGATTGGCCATTAAATTAAAACATTTAGTTAGAAACAAGTTGTGCCTTTTGTGGGTATCACTTCTTGTCATATTGTGTTTTCGTAGTGTCCACAATAAATAATATATTACAGAATACAATTTTCCTGGTATGCCATGCATGCCTGTGTCCTCGAAGGGGTACGCAGTGGTATAATACACTCACTCCTCCATGTTTAAGTCCCATGCAATAGGGGGTGAGCCTATTGAATGAGGCACAAATTCTGAAGAGTACTCTAAACCAGCAAGCACACATGAAGACTTTGATGAAAGTGGAAGAAGTGAAAATGGAGTGTAATAATAATAATAAAAAAGTTTATTTAGGTAAAACCTACAACACGCATCTACATTTACAACATTAAAATATACACACATTAATATTTAGTTGGATAACGTAAAGGTATATGGGTGCCACAGTTTACCAAAAAAGGCCAGGGTTCAGTGAAAATTTACCCAGAGGGCAACACTTATTTACAACCCACACCGATTATGTGTGTCTGGATTATAGTAAGTGGAATTCCGTGGTCTCTGCCTAACCCAATTGGAAATAGGAGTGACCTTTGCTGAAACCTTTCACTGGTTGACGTCTATGGATAGCACTTTTGAAGGAGGTGCTGGGTTTAATTTCTAATAGTTTCTCCACCAATTAACAGTGGAGCGGCGTGGTGGAGTATGTATGTATAATATACATATTATGCTCTGTACACCTTATAATTGTTGAGAGGAGGCCTGTGCCCAGTTAATAGGCAACATAAGGGTTTTTAAAGTTTTTTCTTTCCTGTATACATAAATATTTCAGAGTATGCATATTATCACACAAGGACATTAAATGAAGAATAGCCTAGGTTTTCACAGTTCTTACCTAATTACCAGACTCATTTTTTTTATCATAAGACCGTTTGTATAGAGCTAATTCTGTCTCCGACGTCATATGTAAACATAGCACGCGCCTTTAGGAAAGCAGGCGGATTTCCGCCGTTTTCGAGAATTAAAATAAAAACCACTTACTTTCCCGTTTATCCCGAGTCCCAGGACGGTGTTAGATATTTCATAATCCTCCGTAATAGGCGAAGTTTTTGGGTTTCTTTCCGAATTACTCATATTTGTTTATCACTCAAACTTGCACCATACAACTCAGAATAAACCACTCACAAGTCACTATTCACAGAAATAAAGTCCAAGCTATTATATTATTTCGATAATATTTACACACGCGTATCCTTCACGGAATTCTTGCAATTTTTATCTAATTTCGTTCCGATGACAAACCTTTCTGTCTTTCCCATAGGTTGAGCAATCGCAATGCTGCCAACTTTGTCATTCAAGAACATGTTTCTACTACGAGTTCCATACTCACTAGAAAATGATTTAGAGATTCGCCTTAAAGTCAATGCGCGTAGTTAAAATATTTGCATTGCATTGCATTATTGCAAAGATCTATTTTGTGATTTATTTATTTATATAATAGTATTCGAAAGTACAGAAAATTTGTTAAGTAAAACTTGGCTTGCTGGTTAGTTATTTATTTATTTATTAAATCATAAAATAGATATTCTTTACAATTTAAATTATTATAAATTTTTACAAATATACTTATTTTTATTACTTTGACATACTAAATCACATTATATAAATCATAATATTCCGCGTGAGTTAAAAAGTGAGTTACAAAATTATGGTAACACTTTATAAGCAATTCTACCAACATAATTAAACAAATTTTCGTTCAGAAATTAACCAAAAATTAACAAAATTAATACTTTCTTATAAAAATAGGTGGCGCCACTATTAGGAACTTTTGAGAACTTTGTCCCACTTTGTCCACTAGGTCGGTAACTTGGTAGTTCTTTAAATTAGCAATAGATGGCAATCTAAACAATAGTTTCCGGAAAAATGGCGGTAAAATCGCGCAAAAACATAGTTATATTGTGTTTTTTACCGTGGTTTATTTAGCTGCATTTGGGTCACAAGGTACTTGTTATTATACCTTCACGCTTGTAGGCACGATGAGTATGGTTTTGGTCGGGACCTTGACTCCAATGCTTAGCCACTATGCCAAATATTGTAAAGTCTTATAGGTAGTAGGTAATTTCTGTGTCTGTATTTACAAAAACAGTGAACTGCAATATTTTATATGTAAGTACCTACCTCACGTTTTACTTCTGCCACAGAATGTCATAATACTCATAATAATATCTCGTCAGTAACATGTTTCATTTCCAGTGATTTCTGTTTTATTAGTAACATCATTATGATATACCTACCTAAGCCGAGCGCGTGCAGACTGTATTGCTTGCACGCACACGGTAACATTTACTTTTTTATGGAGTGTCCAGGTTGTGGTATGGTGACACGAGTTATCAGCCCAAAGTTCCATCTTTTTGACGTGACTTGTAGGTTTGCATTAACTACTTGGCCGGACAAATGGAGCGCGCTGAGGGCTCTCACCCGCTTAACGTTCCATCGCGTCTTATTTATTTATATATTAGAAAGTACCTAGGTGGGTGCCTACCTATGCAATATGTCAGTTTTAGATTGCCTAATGCAAAAACTCAAAATACCTATAATTGCTTTCATAAATACTGAATCATATAGGTAGCGTCTGGAAATGAAGTTATAATAGTAGAAGGCCATTATGATTGCAAACATAATAGGTACCTATTGCCTCACAAGGATAACAGATAGGTACCTACTTAAAGATTGTGTCACTTCTAATAACATAGAAATGTCAACTGTGTTTTTCCTTGTGCGAGTTTATAGTTTATGAATTCTTCCGAATAAATTAAGTACCTACCTATTTGCCTAAGTACTTCTTCTTATCGTGTGGGTTGTGAGGTGGAATACCAACTTCATCAACCGTGGTGTCAGGGTTATTCCTGAGCCGCTAAAGGCCCCTGACATACTTACATCAGTAAGTAGTAACCGGGACCAACGGCTTAACGTGCCTTTCGAAGCACGGATCATCTTACTTTCGGACAATCAGGTGATTAGCCTGTAATGTCCTAACCAAACTAGGGATCACACAAAGTGATTTTTTGTGATATGTCCCCACCGGGATTCGAACCCAGAGCCTCCGGATCGTGAGCCCAACGCTCAACCACTGGACCACGGAGGCGTAAGTACTTATATACTGTTAATGGTAATAGGCTCGACCCCTATTACATCATCACTAATTTAAGAGCCACGCTCTTGTCGGTGTAGCATTCTCCATGCTACTTTTTAAGGAAAAATAGGGCAGTAGTTTCCCTCTTGCCTTCCGCCCCGCAGTACTCTGTCTGACGCGAGTGGGATGGCGCCCAGAGTAGTCTATATTATTATTAATGCAGGACGGAAGGGTCAAGTCACAGGGACTGTAACCTGAAACCTGACAGGCAGCAGTAACTGTCAGTACTATTCAGAGGCGGAGGACAGGAGTACGCCTTTCAAATCAAATCAAATCAAATCATTTATTCGCATAGGATTCATGGTTTTGTAAACAGTTGATAGGTTTTATGTTCTAAGTATCACATGATACTTATATATAAGCATACCGCTAGATGTAAGCATGCGAAAATTTAGGAGGTAAGTAGGTAGGTACTTAATTAACTAATATAAACCTACTTACTAACCCCTACTTACTTATCTTTGAAATATACTACCCTGGACATAGTTACTAGCAAGTAGTGGGTGTATAGGCATTACATAAACATCTGCCTATCCCTCTGAGGAAACAGCCATTAAATGTATTCATAAGTGTAATGAGGTACTTTCCAGCCTACGTTTCCCAAAAACAAAATAGATGGAAAGTAAGTAAGTAAGTAATATGGTACTGTAAAGATGTTACAGCATGTAACATGCATGCAGTGTTAGATGGGACAGCGTCCTGTCGAACATGATGGATCATCTGTAAGAGCGATAGGCTGATCACCTATCATCATATGGTTTATCATTATCCACCTTAGTACTATGTATCAAAAGTGGCTGCAAATAGTTTCTTGATTATTTGTAGTTCTGCCCACCCCTTCGGGGAATACGGGCGTGACCTTCTAATTTCATGGATAACAGACATGCATCTTTTATCTTGGTTTTTGGCTATAAATAATGACCCTTTTTATTACACCTAGGTATGTACAATTATCTTCCACCCATTATTATTATTCTGATCAAAATAAAGAGAAGCAATACCTATACCTACATAGGTAGCAACATCATTGTATACTTACATAATGTGCTCCAAATATCAGGCAACAATTATGTTTACATGCTTCTGCCATCACATTGGCCCCGATTCCTGCAGACACCGCCTAATTTTATTTTAAGTTATATCCGTCATTTTCATATCCGTCGAAAAGGAAAGGGACGGATGATTCACAGCTCTTAATTTTAGGAAGAATGAGTAAATTAATGTGTCGGGTTATTGACTGACGTAAAATTTTTAGACGGTTGGTTTAGATTTGTGCTTAAAATTGACGTGTGTTCCATAAATTTTATGCTTGTCGATTACCCGTCCCTTTCCTTTTCGGCGGATAAGAAAATGACAGATATAACTTAAAATAAAATTAGATGGTATTTACAGGAATTAGCACCATTGTATTATTAAACTCTTTATTATACACATACATTAATTCAAACAAGAAAACAAAAATAGGTACAAAAGGTGGACTTATCTCTAAAAGAGATCTTTTCTAGCCAACCCCGCATGGTGTGAGAGGTCAATAAAAACACGTTAAATCTCAACAGCGCCATCTATATTATTTTTGGGGAACATAGCCTGGAAAGTCCTTCGTTATTTAATGATAAAACAGCATTTTCGCGCCAAAATGGCCGCCATTGCGTCGACTTGATGATGTCAACGTAATATTCCTGCGGCCGCTTTCTACATCGTGAGTCATATAGGCTAGTAAGAACGCGGATAAGTGCGAACTTTTTTCATACGTACATTCATGTATAAAATAAATGCCTGTTTTTCCGAATGGGGTGGGCAGAGCCACAAATCAGGAGACTATTTGCAGCCATTGTTGCTACGAAGTGGATATTACCCACCGAGATGATTGATTACGTGCTCAGCGGCGAAGGAAACCTACATTCTCGATAAATGCGTTTCTGAGGTACGTAACCTAACCTGTATTGGGCTGGTTTACTCTCCATGGGTTGGAAGGTCAGACAGGCAGTCGCTTCTGTAAAAAGCCGGACCTGTCAAGTCTTCATGTTAGGTAAGCGGACCCTGTGGAAAACATCTGACGAGGTCAGACATCCGTTCGACGACCATTTACTTACTCGTATGTAGATAGCATTCGCTATCGGCCTCCGTGGTCCAGTGGTTTAGCGTTAGGCTCACGATCCGGATGTCCCGGGTTCGAATCCAGGTGGGGAAATATCACAAAAAATACTTTGTGATCCCTAGTTTGGTTAGGTCACTACAGGCTGATCACCTGATTGTCCGAAAGTAAGATGATCCGTGCTTCGGAAGGCACGTTAAGCCGTTGGTTCCGGTTACTACTTACTGATGTAAGTAAGTAGTCGCTACATGAGTCATGTCGGGGGCCTTTGGCGGCTCAATAGTAACCCTGACGCCAGGGTTGATGAGGTTGGTAATCCACCGAAGCGCTCGCTGCGTTTATTGGTTGAAGCCCTCGATATAAATCGCGCCCCGCGCGTCATGGGTGTCATGCAGACCCTGCTGGTCTCCTGGCCCCAACAGACAGACAGACGGTCCGTCTGTTAGTTAAGCAATATCTATAAAACTTTAACAAAACAACTGCCCACGTCTTTCCATAATGTCAAATGTGGTTTTGAATAACATTAATTTTATTATACGCACATATTTGCCTCGAATCGATTCTTGCGCACCTAATTTTATTTTAAGTTATACCCGTCGTTTTCTTATCCACTAAAAAGGAAAGGGACGGATGGTTGACAACTGTTCATTTTAAAATGAACGTATAACCCAGGCGAATAAAACGGGCATCTCGCTCATATGCAATCCGTTTGACGTGTGCTGTCAACTTAATTCTGCCGGGTTATTGGGCAATATGAAAATTTAGCTACTGATGCTGCAAATGATCTGTTATTCGAGCCCTACACCCCAACAGGGGATACAAGACAGATACATACATAGGTACTATTAGCTGCATAAGTCCAATCAGTTTCTTGCAAAGTAATAGGTAAATTAAATTAACTGGTTGCACTGTAATATACGATCCCGACGACCCGATTACTCTAGCCATAGAGGCAGCCAATCAGCTCGCGACACCAAACACTTCAGAACCCCGATACCGACCCCGCCGGCGTGGTCGACGATTTCCCTCATTCAGCGCTTATCGCTATCGACCCACTAGGGTCGATTAATCCTTTCAATATTCTTCCTCTCAGACGACGCCCTGAGCCGAGGTTCGCGCCCAACTGGGCACAATCAAGCCTGTTGTCTTAAACGTTGTACCGGGTGAGAGCCTTCAGCGCTCCCCATTTGTCCGGCCAAGTAGTTAATGCCATCTGCGGTAAATCTACAACAAGTCACGTCACAAAAAAAAGAAAAAAAAAACTGGTTGCATTTAAGACGTTCTGGTTACATGTCGTTTCTGTAATAGACCAAAAACACCTACAAAAACATAAATTTTATAATTATGACAACTAATGGTTCATAATTTCACCACTGTTTACAAATAATTCGCTGGGCTCAGCGACTGCAGTTTTGCTCTTTGATTGTAAGTACATTGATAAATACACTCCTGCAATCTCAAATCCGCTATGGCTCAGTTCGGAGAACGCGTGACTTACGTCAGTCTCGGGTTCAAATCCCGGCCCGGGCTTTAAACCACTGAATTCGACTGAGTTTGAATCCATATTTGAATCATAGATAATTGATAAGTATCACGTGGTTTCCGTGGTTTTCGTGGTGGAGGAGCTCGGTGGCGCAGCGGTAAACGCGCTCGGTCTGCGATTATTGAAGTTAAGCAACTTTCGCAAAGGCCGGTCATAGGATGGGTGACCACAAAAAAAAGTTTTCATCTCGAGCTCCTCCGTGCTTCGGAAGGCACGTTAAGCCGTTGGTCTCGGGTGCTTTAGCAGTCGTTAATAACCACCAATCCGCACTGGGCCCGCGTGATGGTTTAAGGCCCGATCTCCCTATCCATCCATAGGGAAGGCCCGTGCCCCAGCAGTGGGGACGTTAATGGGCTGATGATGATGCTGACTTCCAGGATTTGTGCCCGGTTAATGGCAATAGACTCGCCGGTGTATGTACTATACACCTCTGCCTACCCCCTCAGGCATACAGGCGTGATGTTATGTTATTATGTTCGAGACAAGGTCCGCTTGTTGACGCATTGAGTTGACCTTGTAGTACTTTCTCTCTTATTAGCGGTCGAAGCTTCGAGAAGATTCCATGACCTTCTAAATTACGTCAGGGTCCGTTACGTCGACCACTTTGGTGATTGTATAGTTTCCTACCGGGGCACATCCTGGAAATCACGTAATATCAATATCTTTTTGCCTTTTGAAGAATATCAATCAAAATAGTTTCTACTTTTGGGTGAATCTCAAAATTTCAAGTTTGGTGGCGAAATTTCATTATTATTTTTTCGTGAAAAATTGGGTTCTGACATGAAAAAGACCCAAAAGGATCCTCGGTTCCGACATGAAAAAGGAATTTTTCAATTTCCAATTCTCCCAATTTTTCACGAAAAAATTATAAATGACAATCGCCACCAATTTTTTTTTTGTTTTAGTTTTCCCCGAAGGGTAAGGCAAAGGGAACTATGCGCATACAGCCATGTCTGACGTATTTTTTTTCTTGATGATTAATGAAATGATGAAAGGTGATGATGATGAAACCTAAGCCCCCACCCTCGGAGTAGACTCCTACTTAACTCAAAAGTCCGCATAAACTTTTGAGTTATGAAGCGGCTTCATGGCACGAAGCGAAAATAGGCAGATACACTTTGTTTATTGAATACTCCAATATAATAACACTCGCGAATGTCTTCCGACTAACTTAATGCGATCATTAACCACAAAACATCACTTCGTATTAATTATTTAGATTACTCAATGAAGAAAGCAACTGTCCCGTTCCCGTTTCCCGCCGAAAAGCCCAATCGCCACCAAACTTGACACATTTTGATATTCACCCTTTTGCGTAAGTTTTTTGATGTATTTATGTAAATAACTATAATGAGTTTTTCCTTTCCTCAAAAACCATATAGATGGCGTTGTAAAGATTTGCCTTCGTTTAACCTTCTAATTTCATGGATAACAGATATAAGTAAGCAACTTTTGGCTTTGTTTTTGGGTATAAATGATAACCCTTGCACAACGTATCTTCCACCCATTATTATTCTAATCAAAATAAAGTGAAGCAATATAGGTAGCAACATAATTCAATACGTATCTGATCCAAATATCAAGCAATAATTATTTTAATATATTATGCCTCTGCAATTACATTATATTTTTTGAATAATTATTTACACCGAACAATGAGTAAATTGTTAACAATTTGTAATTTATGAAATATGGGGTAACCTGTTAATTGCTTAGCGTTTAGAATTAAGATTGTAACAACATCATTGAATACACATTAAGCTGTTGGATACCTGAATAAAAAATAAATAAAATAGAAATAAAATAAGTGGTGGCCAGTTATAATATTCCAATGTTTTCAGCTCAGTACAAACACAATACTTACTATTAATTATTCATGCTGACACATCTAGTCCAACAAGGACTTCCTACTTGGTCTATGAATCATTATAATTATTATTTATGTAACATTGTTGTAAGAGTCTATATTTGAATCTGTAACAAAGTAATGAGTTAACATGTTATTTTTATTAACTTCCCGCACCATGCGGGGTTGGCTGAAGGAGATCTCTTTTAGAGATAAGTCCATCTTTTGTACCTATTCTTTTTTTTGTAACTTTTTACCATATTAATGTGTACAATAAAGAGTTCAATACAATAAAACAAAAGCCTAACTTTTCTTCGTACATTTGCAATTGCAACTTTTTATATGAGTACATTGTTGAATTATGATTGTGTGAGATATTTGAATGGATTGTTGCTCATTGTATCCATGTAAGAACGGCTTGAATTGGGCATTATGCCACTTGGGAATTAAAAAAAAACAAGGTGAAGGAATAATTCGCTTAACATAGTAGAAATGTTGTAATTAGGTGCACCCGAATCCGCGGTGGCCCTGTACGGAGAACGGCAGACTTGCATCGTAGTGTCTAGGGTTCGAATCCTGGCTCCCCGATACCGACCCCGCCGGCGTGGTCGACGATTTCCCTCATTCAGCGCTTATCGCTATTGACCCATTAGGGTCGATTAATTCTTTCAAATATTTTTCCTCTCAGACGACGCCCTGAGCCGAGGTTCGCGCCCAACTGGGCACCCTCAGGCCTGTTGTCTTAAACGTTGTACCGGGTGAGAGCCTTCAGCGCTCCCCATTTGTCCGGCCAAGTAGTTAATGCCATCTGCGGCAAATCTACAATAAGTCACGTCAAAAAAAAAAGAATCCTGGCTCGGGCACTAAACAGTCATGTGCCGCCCAGGAAAGTAGTATGTTATTGGGCATTCTAGACCATCGAAGTGAAGGGATTCGCGAAAATGTTCTTGGGCATTCTAGACCATCTTCGTTCAGTCGGATCGCTCGAGCGCCAACGCGCTATCGCGCGCGCTCTCGCGGATCCCTTCACTTCGATGGTCTAGAATGCCCAAGAACATTTTCGCGAATCCCTTCACTTCGATGGTCTAGAAATACCCAATAACATCGATGGTTCTTAATATTACGATCAATCGGTTAGCAACTACAACACTCACCAGTATAGCACGAGTCGATTTCATATCACATTTTTTTTGAGTCTAGATTTTTGTCCTGGCTTTCTAGTCGTTTTTATCGTTAAAACACAAAACTTCACTTCGTTCGCTTGCGTTCACTCCGTTCCGTGTGGGGTTTTAACAATAAACTCGTCTAGAATGTTCAATTCACAAATTGAAAGTAGGTATATTCACACAACAATAAACTGTTTTAAAATAATTATCTAATCGACAACGTAAAACAGTATTACCACCGTTTGTGGTTGTCACAATTTCGAATTAGAATGCTCATAACCTACGGGACAGCATATCACATCAATATTTAAGTTTAAATAACATTGCGTCAAGAAATACATTTCATTGCTGTAAAAGCTATAACACGCAATAGACAAATTGTCATCGCTTTATACTTATAATGAAATTTGTGAAACAGAAACATGCTTTGAAACTACCTGAAATCTGTCCTATATCGAGCTCTGACACTCGACGTCATGGAAAACTATTGCCGAATACAATAAGGTGCATTATTTGTGGGCCATCTAATTGCGGCAAAACTAATTTAATGATTGGACTTTTATTGCATAAAAATGGTCTTCGTTATAGAAATTTATATGTATATTCCAAGTCTCTTTGTCAACCAAAGTATGAATATTTAGAAAATGTGTTAAAAATGGTACCGGGTGTATCATTTTATAAATTTCATGAAAAAGATGAAGTTCTAAGCCCGCAGGAGGCTCGTTCGAATTCTATAATTATATTCGACGACGTCGCCTGTGAAAATCAAAACAACATGCGGGATTATTTTGCTATGGGGAGACATAGAAAAAAAAAAAAAAACAAGGTGAAGGAATAATTGGCTTGTAAGACAGTTAATGTTGGGGTGAGTTGCCCCTATAGATGTTGTCTTATAATGAGATATTAGTTTCCCAGGGCGTGGAAATAGGCACCTAACTCAGAGAATAGGGGGAGAATAAGATTAAAATGTTGGGCGCCGTATAGAAGATCCCCTCCTATTACAAACAAAGCCAAGGTATTGGAAATAATAAAGATTTCACTTTTAACAATGGTATATTTGGTTCAACAATTTCACAATGAAATAATATGAAGTCAGTCGGTTACAAACCATCCTAATGTAAATTAAGAAATAAATCTATTACTATAACATGATATCTTAACTTAGTATTATTCCTATGAGGAAAAGTAAAGTGTCAGGACGGCAGGTCTTGACAAAAGGCATGGAGTATGTACTGAGGATAAATACTCCATGTATTAGTAGAAAATCATCTTGAGAGCATAGCACTATCCATAATAAGTTAAATTAATCATGAAGAAGAGATATTTAGATGGTATCCAGAGATTTTAACACCAAACTGGAATTATGTACCTTCATGACCGCAGCAGGAACTGACCCTGACGGCAAAAGCAGATCATGAACACAAATGGTAGTCATGGCTGGGGAGCTAGACCCTGAAGAAAAGCCTTGAAATTGATTTTTGAAGTTAGACTTTACAGTTGATCATTCTAGATGAACTTTGACACTGGACTCTGCCGGTGGACTTTGACCCCACATCACGTGGGACGATATTATAACAGCATTCCCCCTAGTCGATGGACTAAACCATTGTTTTTATACAGAAGACTTCACCATCCTTTCATCATAATATATGTGGCTTATACACCACTTTAAAGAAATAATCGCGACGGGACTAAATTGCCATCGTCATCGCGTAAACGAAATGTCCAACGAACATAACTTTTTCCCGGCGCGTAGGCACACACCTGTATGCCATACAGCCAAGTGGGAAGTGTAAAAAAAAACGTGTTACAGTTCCGTTTTAGTTGAGGAAGAAAAATTTTATTTAAAAATTTTAAATTTTTAAATAAAATTTTTCGCTACACTCTAGTAACGAAAGAGAAATAACAAGCGACTCCTGATGAGTTAACTTGTTATGAACGTACATTTACCTTACAAAGGTAAAAGAATGGAAAGAAACAAACATGATCACCATGTATCAAACTTGAAAACACATCTCATGTAGCCCAAGGGGAAAAGGATTAGTACATTCCGCACTAGCCTCGTGCTTACCTGAGTTAAAATTTGGGATTCTCCCAAGAAAACACATTGCACATAGGCAACATATGTTTGAAACAAATCAAAGAAACACCCTGGTGGTGTCAGACGACAACTCAAAGAATTAAATCTAACACTGCTTAACCTTACATAAACATACAAACATCTTGAATATGGTTAAGTTAAAGGAAAACCTACCTAACTTTTAAATTTAAAATAACAGATTAAACCTTATGCCTACGTTTTACTTAGTCATGGCCATGACACTAAACTTATACCAAGTAAAAACTACTTAAGTACTTAAAAAACTTAATCTATTTGATTTTTATAAGAGTGAATATCCTTGGCGTCATTTGGGTGGTAATCAAACACACACCAAATGCATAAACAAGGCCTACGGATATTACTCGAACGAGGGAAACCTCATCAAATGGATCACCTTCCTATAGGGATGACCACTTAACAGGTAATGTCCTTGAACACAACCTTGAAAGTGAGAGAAGACCTAAACTTCTTCACTAGGACCTCGAACAACAAGATCTTTAATGTGGAAGGAACCCAAAGGTTTACCTTCTAAGGTTTTCAATGAATAAACTACATTACCTAGCTTTTTATGTACTACACATTTTTCAAACTTAGGGGCTAGTTTAGCAGAAAAGTGCTTGGGAGCGCTGGACAAAGGAAAACATCTTTTATAAATAATTTGGCCTTCCCGCAATTCCAAAGGACGCTTCCTAAGATTATAATATTTTACATTGTGTTGATATGCCTTTTTAAGGTGACATTCAACTTTCTTGAAGACTTCAGCCATACGAGGCAACCGAGAAGCAAAAGTTTGGGTATCTACTACTATGGTAGACCCATCACAAGGTGAAGAATCTTTTGTATAAGTAGCACCATCGATGACCATTTCTCTACCATGATTTAGATAAAAGGCAGTATATTTTGTACTTTCGTGGACCGAAGTATTGAGCGCACACTGGATTTCCTGAATGTTCTGATCCCATTTACGATGATCAGAACGCACGAGGGAAGCAATGGCACGAACTATATCACGATTCACGCGTTCAGTTTGATTACACTGGGGATGGTATCGAGGATTATAGAATATATGAGGTACTCCGAATGAAGTTAAAGAATCTCTAAATTCTTTAGAAGTGAATTGAGGACCGTTGTCGGTATACAGGATACGACATACGCCATGGACTAGAAAAACATGTTTCTCAAGACATTTCACAATGGCCTTAGAAGTTGCACTACGCAAAGGGAATAAAAGAACATACTTGCTGAAATAATCAGAGACCACGAATAAGTATTGATTGCGAGAATAAGAAGAAGGGAAAGGACCTAATATATCGCATGATATAGCCTCCCAAGGTTTAGTAACTTGACGGGGGTTACCCATCAGACCAGGCCTAGCAGTATTGACCGGCTTGTATGAACGACATACCTCACAATTGTCAACATATGATTTTACATCTTTAAATAAGGAAGGCCAGAAATATATGGAAGAAATTTTCTTGTGGGTCTTAGCCACACCGAAATGACCGGAAGAGGGCTCATCATGATATTTTCGAAGAACTTCTACATATTTTTCACGGGGAACAACGATTTTCCAATCGTGTTGAGAAATAAGATGATATTTATTTTTAGATAAACGACATAGTTTACCATTTACTACCGAGAAATTAGGATAACGACGAGGATTTTTAGTACAACCGTTAAAGACTTCAATATACCAAGGATCAGAAATAGTGTAGGGATCAATCTCAATTGAGCCAATCTTGATTCTAGACAAAGCATCAGGTATCACATGTTCTTTACCTTTCCTGTGAATTATATCAAAATCGAACTGACTCAAACGACATGCCCATCTATTTAGACGACCACTCGGATTACTAAGATTCTGAAACCATTGCAACGAGGCATGATCGGTTATAATATAACATTTGCTACCCTCAACATAAGGACGGTATAACTCCAGAGAATAAATCACAGCTAACAGTTCTCTTTCTGTCGCTGAGTAATTGATTTCTTGGGCGTTTAATGTTCTGCTACAATAAGCGATAGGGTGATCAATACCATCGACCCTTTGAGTTAAAACAGCACCAATAGCAAACGAGGAAGCATCCGTATGGATGTAAAATGGCTGAGAGAAATCAGGACATTGTAGAATAGGTGACGAGATAAGAGCAGATTTAAGTTGGGTGAAAGCTTCTTCAGCTTCCGGAGACCATGTGAAAGGTACCTTCTTACTAGTAAGTCGAGACAAAGGTCTAGCAACATGAGAGAAATTTGGGATAAAACGACGGTACCAACCCGCCATTCCCAAGAAACGTTTAACTGACTTCGCGTCAGTTGGCGTTGGAAAATTCGCAATAACATCCACTTTAGAGGGATCGGTCCTAAGACCATATCGATCGACTACGAAACCGAGATATTTAAGTTCTGATCGGCAGAAAAATGACTTTTTCACGTTAATAGTGAGATTAGCGAATCTTAGTTTTTCATAGACCGCTTTTAGAATTTTCACGTGTTCTTCAAAAGAACTGGTACAGATAATGATGTCGTCAATGAAACAAAACACTTTGTTATCAAATTGAGAGGAGAAAAGATTATCCATTAGCCTTTGCATGGTAGCGGAGGCTCCTACAAGACCAAAACACATGACCTTGTAATGAAATAGCCCACGGCCAGGAACCGTGAAAGCAGTTTTCTCTTTCGAAGAGGTAGAGAGAGGAATCTGATGATACGCAGCACTCAAGTCAAGAGAAGTTAAATATTTAGCATCGCGAAGATTGTCCATAATATAATTAATATATGGTAGTGGATAGGCATCAGGTTTTGACACTGAATTTAACCTTCTACTATCTAAACACAGACGAATATCACCATTGGCTTTAGGTACCATGGTTACTGGAGAATTCCAAGGAGAGAAAGATGGTTCAACAATATCATGTTGGAGCATTCGGTTTAACTCGCCGTCTAGAAGTTTAAGTTTTTCAGGACTAATACGATAATATTTTTGTTTTATGGGTTTCGCATCACCTGTTTCTATAACATGTTCTATTAAATGAGTACGACCAAGGCCGACTAACTCTGAATCAATATTAGAGAAAAGTTGTTTAACGTTATCAATTTCTTGTTTTTGAAAATCCGAAAGAGAATCTAAATTGCGCAAGCCATTTTCTTTGACACTTGCTACATTGTATAAATCGACAGGCTCTATTGCAGGTAGACACGCCAGAACTTCTGGGGCTAAGTTAAATGATTTCCAGAAATTAATTCCGAAATGTAATGGAAGTTTGATTTCGGGTTGAATGTAAAATTGAATGAGCTTAACCTCATTGTTATATTCAATAGGAATATCCATGTAAAATTGGCAAATGTATTCGTGACCACTAGCCACTTTCAAAAATACAGGGGACTTTAAATTACGCAATGGGATACCAAGATTTTTAAAGAATTTATGAGCATTGTTTCCTAAAATAGAACAAGCGGCTCCACAGTCGAGTAAACCAGAAATTTTAATACCATAGACTTTAACAGTTAAATAAGGGCGAAAATCTTTAGAATTAGGATTAACTATCGCCTCCCTGCAGGATTCAGATCCCAGAGAGACTAAGCAATCTAGTTTTTTGAATTAGAATGAGGATTACAATTTGGGCAAAGAGGAGTCTTTACCCCCTTCTTACCACATTTAAAACAAACTACTTCCTTAGATGCATTACACCGATTTGTGGAATGATTCGTTCCACCACAGCGAAAGCAAGTCGAAGAACGATTAACAGAAGCGACAGGAATGTTTTTAGAAAAATCCCTAGAGGATTTAGGTTTGCATTTAAAGTTGAAATCCGGAGCTACGGAATTTTTAGAGAAATTAGGTTCTATAAAGTTGTCAATCCTATGTTTTGACAATTCCAAACGTTTACCTATCTGTTGTAATTGTTGGATGGTAGTGACATCAATCATCCGAATTTCCCTACTATATTCAGGACGAATATTCCGCAAGATGATGTCGAGTTTATCGCTCTCAGAAAGCTCTTTACTCAAACGAGACATCATACCTAGTATGATAGACAAATATATGACAATGGATTCATCCTTCGCTTGTGTTCGCGAACGAATCTCTTCAAGAAGACGAAAATCGTAGTCAGGTAAATCAAAATCTGATTTCAAAGCAGAAACCAGTTCACTATAGTTAGAAAAACGACATTTATTGGCACGGTACCAGCATAAAGCGGGACCATCCACCAAGTCAGTAAAACCAGTGTAAATATCATCAACAAGAATGTTCCGTGCCGAACACAGCTCCTCCAAACGAGCCAGGAAAGCGCGAACACAGGAATCACCCTTAAATTTCAAATTCAACGAGTTGAGGTTATATTTCTTTTCATGAGAAATAATAGTTTTATATTTGTTAATATACGACGGACGGTTTAATTCATGCTCAGAATCTGAAGATGAATCGGAAGTGCTATCATTATTGGCCAATGATAACAATAAAGAAGTTTTAAATTTTTCAAGGTCATCGGCCGGACGTTCTATGCGAGACAACCGCAAAAGCAAATACTGAGCACGGCCTAGAATACGCTGATGAGCCGAAGGAGATTTGTCAGGGTTCGATAAACAAGAGATGATTTCGTTTATTTTTAATGTTAAAGTTTTATGTTCATCATCAAGATCACACTCAAAACCCTGAGATGGTACAACTATACTGCCGCGACGGGCTTGTTTACAAGTTTGTCTAAATAATTTTCGTAATTGCTCAACAGTATTATCCCGGTCAACCTTTACATTCCGAATAGAAAGTTCATGAATAAGTTCATCTTTCAACAAGAAGTTAATATTAGCATTGAATTCCGCCATTCTGAGTAAACAAAGTAAGAACAGTATACCAGATAAGTGAAGAAGAAATATGGTTATGACACTAATGTATGTGAATATAGTTATAGTACTCTAAGTACTAACAAAATGTAATGGAGAAAAAATAAATTATAAGTAACACCCCTATTGAGTACTTATCTACATGCTACTATGGTCCTATGTATCAAATTTATGAATACTATGTTCCTATGTAACCACTGACAAATAAAATAAGATAAAAACCCACAGATTATTACTATGTCTATGTAAGAACCTCTATGTGCTCTGAGTCACTATGTTTATAATCATATAAATTACTAGAAAAAGGAATTGTGTCACTATAGTCCTATGTGATATTAAAAGTATATGACTATGGCCCTATGTAAACTAACTCAGCTAAAATAAGAAAAATAAATCTGAGAGATACTATGGTCCTGTCAATAAAATTATCACTAAGTCCCTATGCAACAACAACTGGAGATATGCTAAATTTCAAGTTTAAACCATACCTACTTATAAATAGAAAAGTAAAGTCATAAATGTGTACCTATTAAAAGAAAACACACCCTATTTGCTATAAAGTTACACCATGTGCTTATAACTAGGTTATGTTACAAAGAACAAAGAAAGTGAAATACCTACTAATTTCCAACCTTGCTTTTCTGAGCCAAACGTTGGGCGCTTACTGTAAGACAGTTAATGTTGGGGTGAGTTGCCCCTATAGATGTTGTCTTATAATGAGATATTAGTTTCCCAGGGCGTGGAAATAGGCACCTAACTCAGAGAATAGGGGGAGAATAAGATTAAAATGTTGGGCGCCGTATAGAAGATCCCCTCCTATTACAAACAAAGCCAAGGTATTGGAAATAATAAAGATTTCACTTTTAACAATGGTATATTTGGTTCAACAATTTCACAATGAAATAATATGAAGTCAGTCGGTTACAAACCATCCTAATGTAAATTAAGAAATAAATCTATTACTATAACATGATATCTTAACTTAGTATTATTCCTATGAGGAAAAGTAAAGTGTCAGGACGGCAGGTCTTGACAAAAGGCATGGAGTATGTACTGAGGATAAATACTCCATGTATTAGTAGAAAATCATCTTGAGAGCATAGCACTATCCATAATAAGTTAAATTAATCATGAAGAAGAGATATTTAGATGGTATCCAGAGATTTTAACACCAAACTGGAATTATGTACCTTCATGACCGCAGCAGGAACTGACCCTGACGGCAAAAGCAGATCATGAACACAAATGGTAGTCATGGCTGGGGAGCTAGACCCTGAAGAAAAGCCTTGAAATTGATTTTTGAAGTTAGACTTTACAGTTGATCATTCTAGATGAACTTTGACACTGGACTCTGCCGGTGGACTTTGACCCCACATCACGTGGGACGATATTATAACAGCATTCCCCCTAGTCGATGGACTAAACCATTGTTTTTATACAGAAGACTTCACCATCCTTTCATCATAATATATGTGGCTTATACACCACTTTAAAGAAATAATCGCGACGGGACTAAATTGCCATCGTCATCGCGTAAACGAAATGTCCAACGAACATAACTTTTTCCCGGCGCGTAGGCACACACCTGTATGCCATACAGCCAAGTGGGAAGTGTAAAAAAAACGTGTTACAGGCTTAACAAAGTAGAAATGTTAGGTGCACCCGAATCCGCGGTGGCCCTGTACAGTCATGAGCAATATAATGTACCCACTTTAGGACTCTGTCGCACTAACATATTTGACATTTAGTGAGACTCATCATCATCAGCCGTACGACGCCCACTGCTGGGCATAGCCTCCCCCAAGGATCTCCACGACGATCGGTCCCGCGCTGCCCGCATCTAACGGCTTCCCGCGACCTTCACCAGATCGTCGGTCCACCTTGTAGCGGGCCTACCCACTGAGCGTCGTCCGACACGTGGTCGCCATTCCAGAACCCTTCCGCCCCAGCGGCCATCGGTTCTCCTCGCTATGTGTCCTGCCCACTGCCACTTCAGCTTTGCAATTCTCCGAGCTATGTCGGTGACTTTAGTTCTCCTGCGGATCTCCTCATTTCTGATTCGATCCAGCAGGGAAACACCGAGCCTCCTCACGAGACCCCTAGTAAGCGGCCACGTCTCACTGCCGTAGGTCATCACTGGCAACACGCACTGGTCAAAGACTTTCGTCTTGAGACACTGAGGTATTTTGAGTGAGACTTACAGTTCAATTTGTCAAAAAAGTTAATGTGGTAAGGTACCAAAGTGTATACATATTAATGCTCGTGACCGTACGGAGAACAGCTGACTTGCATCGTAGTGTCTAGGGTTCGAATCCTGGCGCGGGCACTAAAAAGTCATGTGCCGCCCGGGAATGTTCCCACCCAAAAGCAAAGATAAAAGATGCATATGTCTGTTATCCATGAAATTAGAAGGTGAAACGAAGGTAAGTACATCTTTACAGCGCTATCTATCAGGGTGTTAGTGACATCGTAACGAAAACTTTGAGAGATGATTCAGACCATTATTCAGAGTTGATATCAAGTGTAGTTATAAGTAGGGTTTTTTTATTATCGCCCATATTAATCCGAAGGAAAATTCCACTTGATATTACTTGATATATAAGAATCATGGTCTGAATCATCCCCCTCAGTATTCGTTACGATATCATGAAAATATTAAAAAAAAACCCAAAAATGTTCATGAATTTTCTTCATGGATCACCAAAAAATCCACTTGATATTAACTCAGAATCGTCCCCTTCAGTATTCGTTACGATATCACTAACATCCTGTATTACGAACGTAGCCTGAAGGCCCTCATTGCTTCGATGTAACCTTTTTAACCCCCCTGTACTGCTATCATAGTGACTCAGCGTTTGACGGACACGCATTGAAATTGCGAAAAGCAGCCGAAATCCTTTGACCTTAGTGTAGGGTCATTTACATTATAATGGGACCAGCAAGCATAACATTTATGGCCACCCTAAGCCTTTGTTATGTAAAATATAGGGAAATATATTTTATTCAATAACGTTGCGTTTTTGATATAAAGCGATTGCTTCTATGCGGGACTGAAAGCGAATGAGTCTCGCCCCCTGTTACACGAGTGAGCGTATACAGGGTGTTAGTGACATCGTAACGAATACTGAGGGCGATGATTCAGCTCATTATTCTGAATTAATATCAAGTGGAATTTCCTGTCGGAAAATTCATGAAAGATTTTAGGTTTTTTTTTATTATTTTCAGTTACATATTTTTGCGACGGAAAACTCCACTTGATATTAACTCGGAACGATCAGAACAGAATAATGGTCTGAATCATCCATCTCAGTATTCGTTACGATGACACTATCACCCTGTATAGGCTATTTATGTTATGCTAAGGCACACACTGGACACTTCATACAAAACACCTCATTTTACACAGACACTACACATTGACATTATCGTATACGCTCATCTGTGTGTGTGACGTCTGACGCCATACGATTGAAGACTTAAGTAAGGTCGAGGGGGTGAGGTAAACCTAGCTCAGCCGCTGGTGGGAGCGGAGAGTTGCCATTATATACGTAGTATTATTCCTTATTATATGGGTAAGTTTAAAGCGAAGGTTGATGGTAGGGCTGGCAGAGGAAGACCTAGAAGGACGAATATTGACTAAATTGGAGCTATCTTTAGAAAAGACGATCTACTCTGAACTGGCGTGCGTGTATGAATGTTGTCGTGCACCATACATAATCATGTAAGGTCACGAATTATCTGAATTCTGAATCACATTCCAAAACTGAAATGTGTCATAGTTATATGAAATACCTATGGGGTAAAATACCCACAAATGGGCAACGTGCCCATAGCTGTTTAAATATAGGGTAAAAAACCAACGATGTTAGAATATGTGATTAGAATGTTTCATAGTTATATGAATACCTATGGGGAAAAATACCCACAAATGGACAACGTGCCCATAGCCGTCTGAATATAGGGCAAAAAGCCCACGATGTTTGAATATGGGGTGAAACCCCGCGAATGGCCTCCAACCGCCCCTTACAGCCATCCCTGTCCACCTGATTGCCTTGATAAATTCATCTGATTACCTGATAAATCACCACAACGATATTACCTACTGCAATGTTTTACTGTTTGTTTTACTATCCGTTTTACTGTTTACTGTCTTTTGTTCTCTTTATCGATTTGTATCGGATAATACAAATATAGCATAACTGATATCTAAGTAATTAGGAAAATATATAAGTATTATAAGACTTAACTAAATATTCTTCCTGCACATCGACAAGAAGTCTGATAAAACTGTTGTTGATTGTTATACCTGAAAACACACTGTTTCTTCTCTAATCTGTTTCTGAATAATCTGAATATTCACTGATTTCTGTTCTCTCCTCTTAATGCAATTTCATTTGTTCCCTTTGTCGATTTATACCAAATAATACAAATACCTATAGCATAACTGATGTCTAAGTAATTAGGAAAATATATAAGTATTATTAGACTTAACTTGGGGGAGGTCTATGCCCAGCAGTGGGCGTCGTACGGCTGATGGTAAGACTTAACTGAATATTCTTCCTGCGCATCGACAGGAAGTCTGATAAAACTGTTGTTGATTGTTATATCTGAAAATACACTGTTATTTCTGCTCTGATCTGTTTCTGAATAATCTGAATATTCACTGATTTCTGTTCTCTATTCTAATGCACCTTCTTTTGTTCTCTGAAAATTATTTAGTTTTTTCGTAATGACAGCCCGCCAAAAGCATCAACTTTTTTCTGGCCAGTGTTATTATGACATATATAACCTACAAATCGATTACTCACTCGAGTAAAAATAAAATCGATATGATGCATTTTAATATTATTATGAATTTGATTATTTAAATTCGAGAACTGATTACAGTTCGAGACACTGCCCCGACGCAAGAATTATGAAATACACATGTG
This sequence comes from Pectinophora gossypiella, assembly GCF_024362695.1. Classification (NCBI taxonomy): domain Eukaryota; kingdom Metazoa; phylum Arthropoda; class Insecta; order Lepidoptera; family Gelechiidae; genus Pectinophora; species Pectinophora gossypiella. The sequence continues at coordinate 3,929,297 of NC_065431.1, forward strand.
TTATGATTAAGTTCAGCATTCTAAACCCTGCTGTAGATTTTGAGTAGACTGTTCAATTTGCTGCACTATGTTCTGAACAGCTTGATAAGCAGTTTGTTGACTTAGACTCAAAACTCTGTTTCATTGCTATGTCCTGTTAATTTAGCTGAAGCTGTTGTTGATTATGAGACAGCGCACTGAATCAAAATTTTGCTGATGTTTTCAATAAACATAAGCAGATACGTCTATTCTGGATAACTGAAAAGTATCAGTAATATAACAACTTAATATATCTAATATCACAACTTTCTCCAGATGATGTTAGCATGTTTGGTTTGTGCTGACAAATAACGACTGAAAAAGGACAAAAAAATTGAGCTATTCCAATTTGTTGCTACTGGAGGTACAGCTTAATAGAGGGCAATTAGGCTCTCACCTGAATATCCTGATCTGCGACTGAAGAGGTCGAGGCTGCTGATATCATCGACAGCTCCCTGATATGCGTCAGCGTATAGTTTACCTCTTTGAACTCTTGATTAATGTTCTCCAACTCCCGAAGCTCGTCAACAAGGAAGAACTCTTAATTGTACTGAATAATAACCTGGAAGGCATCCACTAGCTGTGGATAATGACGCCTGGATTGCTTCTGCGCCACTGATAGCACGATTGTTGATTTATGTTCTATAACTGTTGCATATGAATTGGTTAATATACGATATTTAATTGAAAACTTGGTCTTAACTTTTAGCAAATGGTTGGTATTCATTCTAATAACAATACTTACTGACTATTTCGAATATGTTTACACTGAATTTTTGCAATATAAATTGAAGTAAAACATAATAAAATTTGTACCCCAAAAACATAAAATCAATGAATTAATACTTTTCGAAACTCGTAAATGAACTGACTTACAACAAACTTAACAACTCAATTCAACTGATCTGATTTCTGATTTGTTGATAACTGGTATAGTCAATCTGATTCAATGTTGATAACTGGTATACTCAATCTGATTTAATGTTGATAACTGGTATAGTCAATCTGATTTAATGTTGATAACTAACATGGTCAATCCAATTTGATGTTCATAACTGTTATGGTCAACAGTTACATGGTCTATCCGATTTGATGTCGATAACATTAACAACTGGCTTCGTCCTTCTGATTTATCAACTGATTTGGTTGATCTGATTCGCAAATAATCTGGTCAATCTGCTTTGACAACTGATTTGGTCCATCTCATTTAACTACTATTATTGGCCCATCTGATTTGAGTCAACTGATTTAACAACTGTTATTGGCCCATCTGATTTAAGTCAACTATTATTGGCCCATCTGATTTGAGTCAACTGATTTAACAACTGAATTGGTCCATCTAATTAGGTCCATCTGATTTGATGTCAACTATTCTGTATCTACTGATTTCGTACGGAGTATCATAACACTAAATTACATGTTCAAGAAATCCCAGCATCTCCACCATGTCGTGCACCATACATAATCATGTAAGGTCACGAATTATCTGAATTCTGAATCACATTCCAAAACTGAAATGTGTCATAGTTATATGAAATACCTATGGGGTAAAATACCCACAAATGGGCAACGTGCCCATAGCTGTTTAAATATAGGGTAAAAAACCAACGATGTTAGAATATGTGATTAGAATGTTTCATAGTTATATGAATACCTATGGGGAAAAATACCCACAAATGGACAACGTGCCCATAGCCGTCTGAATATAGGGCAAAAAGCCCACGATGTTTGAATATGGGGTGAAACCCCGCGAATGGCCTCCAACCGCCCCTTACAGCCATCCCTGTCCACCTGATTGCCTTGATAAATTCATCTGATTACCTGATAAATCACTACAACGATATTACCTACTGCAATGTTTTACTGTTTGTTTTACTATCCGTTTTACTGTTTACTGTCTTTTGTTCTCTTTATCGATTTGTATCGGATAATACAAATATAGCATAACTGATATCTAAGTAATTAGGAAAATATATAAGTATTATAAGACTTAACTAAATATTCTTCCTGCACATCGACAAGAAGTCTGATAAAACTGTTGTTGATTGTTATACCTGAAAACACACTGTTTCTTCTCTAATCTGTTTCTGAATAATCTGAATATTCACTGATTTCTGTTCTCTCCTCTTAATGCAATTTCATTTGTTCCCTTTGTCGATTTATACCAAATAATACAAATACCTATAGCATAACTGATGTCTAAGTAATTAGGAAAATATATAAGTATTATTAGACTTAACTTGGGGGAGGTCTATGCCCAGCAGTGGGCGTCGTACGGCTGATGGTAAGACTTAACTGAATATTCTTCCTGCGCATCGACAGGAAGTCTGATAAAACTGTTGTTGATTGTTATATCTGAAAATACACTGTTATTTCTGCTCTGATCTGTTTCTGAATAATCTGAATATTCACTGATTTCTGTTCTCTATTCTAATGCACCTTCTTTTGTTCTCTGAAAATTATTTAGTTTTTTCGTAATGACAGCCCGCCAAAAGCATCAACTTTTTTCTGGCCAGTGTTATTATGACATATATAACCTACAAATCGATTACTCACTCGAGTAAAAATAAAATCGATATGATGCATTTTAATATTATTATGAATTTGATTATTTAAATTCGAGAACTGATTACAGTTCGAGACAAATGTAGAGGAAGCAAGAGAAGTGTGTCAGGATCGAAGCAAATGGAATTCCATAGTCTCTCCTTACCCCGGTGGGAAATAGGCGTGAGTTTATGTATGTATGTTATGCCTAGAGTAATCAAGATAGTATATTACGTCATATCTTTACAAGCAGTTACATGTAAGTTTGCATGTATATTAATTCAAATCATTATGGAAATTACGTAGGTGTATAATGTTCTTGTGTTTGTTTTTCTAATTGATCCTGCATCCTCTCTGCTTTCCATATATGGCTTTTAACATCCATAGGTAATATCGTGGATGACTTTGCAAATTGAGGTATTATCTGTATTTTTTCCTAAAGTTATTTGTGTCTTATTGAAAATTGTAAAAGGTGCAAATCAGTTTCGTCTAAAACTGGCGACACGTCAGTTAGCGACATTACCAACGATATTCATCATCATCATCATCAGCCCATTAATGTGCTGGGGCACGGGCCTTCCCTATGGATGGATAGGGAGATCGGGCCTTAAACCATCACGCGGGCCCAGTGCGGATTGATGGTTATTAACGACTGCTAATGCAGCCGGGACCAACGGCTTAACGTGCCATCCGAAGCACGGAGGAGCTCGAGATGAAAACTTTTTTTTGTGGTCACCCATCCTATGACCGGCCTTTGCGAAAGTTGCTTAACTTCTACAATCGCAGACCGAGCGCGTTTACCGCTGCGCCACCGAGCTCCTCAACGATATTAGTCATCACCAATTTAAGAGCCACGCTCTTGTCGCTGTAGCATCCATGCTACTTTTAAAGGAAAATAGGGCAGTGGTTTCCCTCTTGCCTTCCGCCCCGCAGTACTCTGTTGACGCGAGTGGGATGGCGCCCAGAGTAGTCTATTTCAAACCCGTACTAGGACTCCTGTTCTCCGCGTCTGAATAGTACTGACAGTTACTGCTACCCTCTGTCAGGTTTCAGGTTACAGTCCCTGAGACACGCGCCTTCCGTCCTGCATTGCCGTACCGATGGCTCCCATCTCCGCCTCTGCAACCGTACGATATTAGCACATAACCATTATGATAATTATTGCTAAATCATTTTTGGCGTTCACGCACTCATTATAATTCCGTATATTTCCAAAAGAATTAGAGGTAATGAGAACTACTTTAAGAATACACAGAGATTAGAACAAAAAAGGCCGGTCAAGTGAGTTGGACGCGTGTCTCGAGAGGGTTCCATACAAACTGACACGACGAATTTATTAAAAACATCATAGAGGGGAAGATAGAGGAAGGGGAAGACCAAGAAGAGCTTACATGGAACAGATTAAAGAGAAGGCGAACGTCGTGTCGTTTAAGGCTTCCTCGGCCTTAGGAGGTCTTCTTCTTCTATCGTGTGGCTTGTGAGGTGAATTATCAACCCCATCAACCCTGGCGTCAAGGTTGTTACTGAGCCGCCATAGGCCCCTGACATGACTCATGTAACGACTACGTACTTACAGTAAGTAATAACCGGGACCAACGGCTTGACGTGCCTTCCGAAGCACGGATCTTTTTACTTTTTGGACAATCAGGTGATCAGCCTGTAATGTCCTAACCAAACTAGGGATCAGAAAGTGATTTTTGTGATTTGTCCCCACCGGGATTCGTACCCTTCGAGGCCTTAGGAGGTTAAGTATTAGATTATTTTCAACTTGATACTTCCACGCGTTCCCGAGAAAAAGGGTCTCAACAGACAGATAGACGAACGGATAACAAAGTGAAGATATAAGGGTTTTTCCTTTTGAAGTTCGAACCCCAAAAAAGACGGGAAATGTTTATGCGTTAGTGTATCCTTCAAAATCATTGTTTTCATGATGTATTATGTACATCAAATAGGTAATTACATGTGTTTTATGCAGTTTATTCCAAATGTATTTTTTTTGTGACTTAGGTATTGTAGATTTGCCTAGTTAGTTGGACAAGTAGGAATCGCTCAAGGTTCCAGTCTACCGCTGTGATTGCCCCCACTGGATTCGACTACAGGAGTTAAAATTCATGATTGCATTATAGAAAATTGATATCACTCGGTTTCCAGGAGTAGGTGTAATATTATATCGTCGTCATATACAGGGTGTTAGTGTCATCGTAACGAATACTGATGGGGATGATTCAGACCACGATTCTGAGTTGATATCAGGTGATCAGCCTGTAATTTCCTGACAAAACTAGGGATTACGAAGTGATTTTTGAGATTTGTCTCCACCGGGCTTCGAACCAGGGTCCTCCGGATCGTGAGCACAACGCTCAACCACTAGACCACGGACAAACAGACAGACACGCACATAAACTTTCGCATTTATAAAATTAGAGTATGGATTTGCTCGTCCTTATTTGGCGCGCGTTTCGCGCTCACTTGGCCCTTCCAAACTCTTTATTTTATCCCGTGGTATACCCCCAATAGGGAAATAGGCGCGTTATTTTATCTACAGTACGATGTCAAAGTACGTAGATAAAATCTTGGTCTATTTAAAACAATGACCGAAATACTATTGTTTTTATAGGTTTATCTTTTCAATCATCGTACAAAGAATGACGTGTCCAAAAGTCTGATTTACTGAACCTTAACCTATTGTCATGTGATGTGTTCGCTGATAGATAGTGGAGTGTATGGAGAGTGTTTGGCTTTTTGCGAGACGATTTATTAATGATTTACTGTTTTGTTTTTTCTATTAAGTATTATTTTTATTTTTTGTGTGATAGTTTACTTTTTAATTTTGAAATTGTAATTTCTTTTAGTGTTTTTCATGTTATTTATAGTTTTATTTTTTTTGTTTCTTTTTTCATTCAATGTTTATTTTTGTTGTATTAGTTTGTATATCACAGCCTCCGTGGTCTAGTGGTTAGAGCGTTAGGCTCACGATCTGGAGGTCCGGGTTCGATTCCCGATGGGGACATTGTCAAAATCACTTTGTGAGACTGTCCTTTGTTTGGTAAGGACTTTTCAGGCTTGAATCACCTGATTGTCCGAAAAAGTAAGATGATTCCGTGCTTCGGAGGGCACGTTAAGCCGTTGGTCCCGGCTATTAGCCGTAAAAACACCTCCACCAACCCGCAGTGGAGCAGCGTGGTGGAGTATGCTCCATACCCCCTCCGGTTGATTGAGGGGAGGCCTGTGCCCAGCAGTGGGACGTATATAGGCAGTTAGCAGAAGCAATATAGGTAGCAAGCAACGTAATTCTATACATAATGTGATCCAAATATCATCTTGCCTCCTCTGTCCTCAATAACTCTCAATATTTCTCTCTTTTTCTCTTACTAAGACTTCCTCACACTCACTCTTTCAGTCCAGCTATGGAAACCTGTATATGGAAATGAATTGTAAAAACCGAGGATTTGTTGATGAAAATAAGTTTCTAATGTGATTTTTCAAAATGGCGGGCGCTTACATGTATTGTATTTTATTGAAAGGCGACGTTACGGTTACTATGTAGGTATAATAAGGTCATCTAAGGTCATGTGTACAGAACAGTACGATATGGATCGTGGATTTGGAATTACGCACACACATGAATTAAAGTTAATGACCTTATATCCTTGTGAATCTCAAAATTTCAAGTTTGGTGGCGAAATTTCATATTATTTTTTCGTGAAAAATTGGGTTTCGAAATGAAAAAGATCCAAAAGGATCCTCGGTTCCGACGTGAAAAAGGAATTTTCCAATTCCCAATTTTTCTAATTTCCTCAATTTTTCACGAAAAAATTATATGACAGTTCGCCACCAAACTTGACACATTTTGATATTCACCCATCCCTTCCTGACCGTACGGAATACTAGATTTTAAAGAAAACTGTGATCGTGTCCGATATGGTCGCCCAACTGGGCACCCTCAGGCCTGTTGTCTTAATTTTTGTACCGGAAGAGCCCTTAGCGTTCCCCATTTGTCCGGCCAAGTAGTTAATGCTACCTGAGCGAATCTACAAAAAACATTGGTAACAACATACATGCATAAACAGCCTATATACGTCCCACTGCTGGGCACAGGCCTCCCCTCAAGCAACCGGAGGGGGTATGGAGCATACTCCACCACGCTGCTCCAATGCGGGTTGGTGGAGGTGATTTTACGGCTAACAGCCGGGACCAACGGCTTAACGTGCCCTCCGAAGCACGGAACCATCTTACTTTTTCGGAAAATCAGGTGATTTAAGCCTGAAAAGTCCTTACCAAACAAAGGACAGTCCCACAAAGTGATTTGGACAATGACCCCATCGGGAATCGAACACGGACCTTCAGATCGTGAGCCTAACGCTCTAACCACTAGACCACGGAGGCTGTTATTGGTAACAAGACAAATAACAATAAAGTAAGTGTCAAACACTGTTAAGGAAATTACTTATGAAGCTTTTTTTAGTATGGTCAAAGTTGTGTTATCAAAACAATGTTATATCACAACAACAAATTAAGTAAATGCTGAAAGTGACGTCTTAGCATCACGTGGCTTTGTTACGTTGGGGTGCACAGGTAGGTATAAGCTATTGTATCCTGTCACGAACAGACTACGCCCAGGTCCGGACTGACACCAGGGCTCCGATTGTGGTAATAAAATGTCGACTGGTGGTCATAGTCCTTGTATAACAAATAGACAACTGGGCACTCGCGCCCAACTGGGCACCTTCAGGCCTGTTGTCTTAAAAATAAATAATATTAATATTAATATTTTTTGGAAAGTTCTGTCTATAAATTTTATGCCTGTCGATTATGCGTCCCTTTCCTTTTCCTTGGATAAGAAAATGACAGGTTTAACTTAAAAAAAAAAAAAAACGTACCGGGTGAGAGCCTTCAGCGCTCCCCATTTGTCCAGCCAAGTAGTTAATGCCATCTGCGGCAAATCTACAATTAGTCACCTCAAAAATAAAATGTGACAACTGTTAATTTTAAAATTAATGAATGAATAACCCGGGCGAACAAAATAGGCATCTCGCTCATATGCAACCCTTTTGACGTGTGCTGTCAACTTAATTCTGTCGGGTTGTTGATCAATACTGGGTGTTAGTAACATCGTAACGAATATTGAGGGGACTTCGTATCAACAGTGGCTGCAAGTTGTCTTTGATTACTTGTAGCTCTGCCCACCCCATTAGGGATACCGAGCGTGAGTATAAAAAAAACATATATCTCCAAATCTCAATTTCCCATTAATTATCACGCTCGTCTGTTATCTTCACGCTAATTACGTTGGAGGGCGGGCAGTGCAACTGTTTCGCAACCTGTTAACTGATTCAGTCATGCCCTAGTTTTTGAAACCATGGAAAGGAACGGTTCTGCTCCGTTCATTCAAAGACGCTATGGTGAAACGAAACGTAATTGATGTAACGTAATATGTCTTGCTAATGTTTAGAACAACACGGGCCTTCGGCGGCCCGAAGTGTAAATACAAACATGCTGGGGTAAGCAGGTATACGATTCCGACGACCCGATTACTCTAGCCATAGAGGCGGCCAATCAGCTCGCGACACCAAACACTTCAGGACCCCGACACCGACCCCGCCGGCGTGGTCGTCGATTTCCCTCATTCAGCTCTTATCGCTAGCGACCTGTGGGTCGATTAATTCTTTCAAATATGCTTCCTCTCAGACGACGCCCTGAGCCGAGGTTCGCGCCCAACTGGGCACCCTCAGGCCTGTTATCTTAAATTTTGCACCGGTTGAGAGTCAGCGCTCCCGATTTGTCCGGTCAAGTAGTTAATGCCATCTGCGGCAAATCTACAATAAGTCACGTCAAAAAAATATTTAAGTACAATTGATTCATTCTGTAACAAATATATCTGTATAAAAACATCAATTGTGGTCAGACCATGGTAGTTGGCCTATGACCAACCCACATGCCCAGCAGCGTGACAACCATTGACGAATCAATCATTGATTCAATCATTCAATCGTTGCCTCACGTCGACGTCACGGTTCATTCATTATGACCCGTTTATTGAACGACAATCAATTGAAAAAAGTTCAACGTTCTATCAATTGGTTTGTACTACGCATATTGTTATGCGCAAGAGTCTAGTAGACGCTACTCTTCTTATTTTGATTTGGTAGTGGTTTTGCCTTGAATAGCATTAGTAGTGTGATAACGCCCAACGCCCAAGTAAAATCTACAATCCTTATCATTAATTTAAGAGCCACGCTCTTGTCGGTGCAGCATTCTCCATGATACTTTTTAAGGGAAAAATAGGGCAGTGGTTATAATTCCCTCTTGCCTTCCGCCCCGCAGTACTCTGTCCGACGCGAGTGAGACGGCGCCCAGAGTAGTCTATTTCAAAAAACAAATTCGACAATTTAGGCCTGTGCTGGATTCGAACCTGCGACCTTAAAGTGAGAGGCAAGCGTTCTACCAACTGGGCTACCACGGCTTCCATAATGTATGTATGTCTCCTTTTTGTTCTGAACGAGTTTAAACTTGTAAAACCGAATGTTTAAAAAGCTAAACGCAATTGTTTAATTATTGTGTCTGAAAACCTCGGCCTTACGAGGTCAAAGGGGGCAAGGCATTGTGAGACCTAGAAAAAAATCTAGCAAAACAATACACTAGAACTATTAGAAAGCCTTTTTGCTAATTAAAACAATGTTATCCACACGATCAAGCCCCAAAAACATAAAAAGCCTTGCGAAGTGCGCGAGATAGAATGTAGAATTTCGGCAATTAGATACAATACATTAAAAGAACTCTTTATTTCACTTAAAACATATTCATCATCATCAGCCCATTAACGTCCCCACTGCTGGGGCACGGGTTCCCTATGGATGGATAGGGAGATCGGGCCTTAAACCATCACGCGGGCCCAGTGCGGATTGATGGTTATTAACGACTGCTAATGCAGCCGGGACCAACGGCTTAACGAGCCTTCCGAAGCACGGAGGAGCTCGAAATGAAAACTTTTTTTCTGTGGTCACCCATCCTATGACCGGCCTTTGCGAAAGTTGCTTAACTTCAACAATCGCAGACCGAGCGCGTTTACCGTTGCGCCACTGAGCTCCTCTAAAACTTAATATTAAAAATACATTATTATAATTAGATAGTGTCACGTTCTTATCACGCGAATCAAATAGGTTGTACTTGCTAGGGTAAATAAAACGGTATATAGAAATAAAACCAAGTTTATTGACATTAAATCCCTAGCAAGTACATAGATCGGATCTCTGGGTCGCAGGTAATTTGATACTGGCTGAGCACCCTTGGTGCAGTAGGAAAACTACCACTTCCCTGTAACTCTTCCCACGACGACACGGGGTACACCGGCGCGCGCAGCAGGGCAGCAGAAACGGTGGGGTAAGTACAGGACCGAAAGTGGATCCAGCGGGTTGTAGAACCCGAAAGGTGAAGCGGTAGAGGTAAGTACAGGACCGGTAGTGGGTCCTGCGGTTGTAGAACTCGAAGGGTGAACCCTGGAACCCGGAATTAGTCATTTCAAGAATTGTCCGAATTCCCAGTCTGACTGCCACATGCCGATTCCTTAGCTTGATTGAAGATGGGAAGTGGATAGCAAGCAAGCTTAGCAATCTAAGATGTGGCTGTCAGCAAATTACACACAATAAAAGTGAATTTAGCAAAATAAATTTAGAAAAAGAACAAAGAACAAGATAAATTTATGGTAGGTAGTTGTTTTTAAAAAACTATCTAACAAAATAGTAAAATTGAATATTTTAAGCTGAATAATTTTAATAGTAACGATATTAAACGTATTTTGTACATTATTATTGTTCCATTTAAGAATTATTTAAACAAGGAAAGTACTTAGGTACAAAGATAACTTTACGTTGGTTAAGTAGAATTAATTTAGAAAAATTGACAATTTAAATGTTGTTTTGAACATAAAAGATTGCTAATTATGATATAAAATAAGCACTAAAGCGTGAAAATACATTTACCCGATGATTATGAAAAATGACAGTCATGCAATGAACAAAGAAAGCATGTACTAGTCTACGTTGATATTTAAACTAATAAAAATAGTAATTGCTACACTTACCCAATCAATGGGGATAACACAACACTATAAATTATTATATCGTAGACAAAATTAGTAAAAAAACGTATTTAAAAAAATATACGAGTAATCGAGGTGTTCTCGCTACAAAGGCAGAAGGATTGTGTCGAACATCCGATCGGAAGAGTAACGGCTCGGCTGTGGAATGTAGGTACGGCTACCTACGCAATGTGATAATTATTAAAGTCGTACAATATTAACGGAATTATTTTGTAAATAGCTATGTTTTGTTAAATTAATTAGTGTAAGTTTATTTATGTAATAATATTTTAGTTTTAAGCAGTAGTTTTTAAGTGTTTTCAATGATAACTTTTTGATAGTTCCTAACAGAAAAACAAGAGCAATTACACTCAGTAGTAAAACGCGGCAGGCGTTACATACCCCCCTTTTTTGGGTAGGATTTTCGCTAAGAAAATCCGCTGACTAAAATGTAACCTAGTCTGTCCTTCTTACTATTGACCATTCTAAAAATTACGTGGTACACATTCATTTCAACCCTTCCATTCACCCCCCTACTTTCTTTCATCCCTTTCACACACAAACAGTTATCTTATTTAGTTTTAAGTGACTGCGTCCTTTCCAAAAAGAGTACTAGACTTTTAACCGCAGCTTAGTACTCACACGTAATCAATAGGAGATTTAAGGTAACCGTTTTTTTTTTCTTTTTATAGTATAATTTTCTTATCTTCGGGGTAGGGCCGAAGATAAAATAATTAGAATGTCCTAGGGGTAGGGCCTGGAGATTCAATATTTTTTTTTGTAAAAAAGAAAAATTAGAAATACTATATATAAGTAAATATATTTAAGACGGTAGGTAGTTTTAGTAAGTAAGACATTGTTTTAGGCTAGTTTTGGATTTTTTAGTATGAGTTTTGGTAGTTTTAGTAAGTGTAGTTTTTGTTTTTTGTTTTTTTTTTTTTATAAAGTAGTATTTAAGGTATTTTTAGAGAATATTAGAAGATATTAGAAGACGCATGCCATGCTCAAGATTTAAGTTTTTGGCAGGCCTAAGGCGTTAGATGGTATTACACATCAATCTCTTGACTGACTCTTACAGTCTGCTCGAGAATTAGTAAGCAGCTGGGGGATTCTATGTTTTTCTCTCACTTCCATCCCAGCAAGGAAGTTTTGTAAATATAGAAAGTTTTATTTTAGTTAGGTAAAAGTTTAGATATAATTATTTAGAATAGTTTGTAAGTTTAATATCCTTGACATGCCATGTACCTCTTCATAAAGGAGTTCATCTTTCTGAAGTGATAAATATTTGATTGGACGAGACATCTCTATTACTTTATGTTTTAATTGTAATTAGTTTAATTGAATAGTTATTTTTTGAGTAAGTGTTGCAAGTACCTGAAGTCTTAATAACTAAAACACAACAAACGGCAGAAGGAAAATAACAAGAAAACAAATGCTACTATCAAAAGTACACAACAATTAAAACACAGGGATAGACAGAGGTTGGCAGTGCAAAATCAAAGATTTCCTTCTGTGCGATGTGGTAGGTTCGATTTTGAGTTTTTAATTGTATGCAATCACCTTGAAAGAGAAATAGTAAGGTATTCCCACAAAGCAACCACAGCACACAAAAGTTGCAGTTACAATTCACTTAAAGCTAGACAAAATAATCAGACCAACACCAAAGATGACCAAAAATGCTAAAACCAGCAAAAAGGATACTCAGCTCAGTATTTCCTTAGTTGGGCGCCATTGTCACGTTCTTCTCACGCGAATCAAATAGGTTGTACTTACTAGGGTAAATAAAACGGTATATAGAAATAAAACCAAGTTTATTGACATTAAATCCCTAGCAAGTACATAGATCGGATCTCTGGGTCGCAGGTAATTTGATACTGGCTGAGCACCCTTGGTGCAGTAGGAAAACTACCACTTCCCTGTAACTCTTCCCACGACGACACGGGGTACACCGGCGCGCGCAGCAGGGCAGCAGAAACGGTGGGGTAAGTACAGGACCGAAAGTGGATCCAGCGGGTTGTAGAACCCGAAAGGTGAAGCGGTAGAGGTAAGTACAGGACCGGTAGTGGGTCCTGCGGTTGTAGAACTCGAAGGGTGAACCCTGGAACCCGGAATTAGTCATTTCAAGAATTGTCCGAATTCCCAGTCTGACTGCCACATGCCGATTCCTTAGCTTGATTGAAGATGGGAAGTGGATAGCAAGCAAGCTTAGCAATCTAAGATGTGGCTGTCAGCAAATTACACACAATAAAAGTGAATTTAGCAAAATAAATTTAGAAAAAGAACAAAGAACAAGATAAATTTATGGTAGGTAGTTGTTTTTAAAAAACTATCTAACAAAATAGTAAAATTGAATATTTTAAGCTGAATAATTTTAATAGTAACGATATTAAACGTATTTTGTACATTATTATTGTTCCATTTAAGAATTATTTAAACAAGGAAAGTACTTAGGTACAAAGATAACTTTACGTTGGTTAAGTAGAATTAATTTAGAAAAATTGACAATTTAAATGTTGTTTTGAACATAAAAGATTGCTAATTATGATATAAAATAAGCACTAAAGCGTGAAAATACATTTACCCGATGATTATGAAAAATGACAGTCATGCAATGAACAAAGAAAGCATGTACTAGTCTACGTTGATATTTAAACTAATAAAAATAGTAATTGCTACACTTACCCAATCAATGGGGATAACACAACACTATAAATTATTATATCGTAGACAAAATTAGTAAAAAAACGTATTTAAAAAAATATACGAGTAATCGAGGTGTTCTCGCTACAAAGGCAGAAGGATTGTGTCGAACATCCGATCGGAAGAGTAACGGCTCGGCTGTGGAATGTAGGTACGGCTACCTACGCAATGTGATAATTATTAAAGTCGTACAATATTAACGGAATTATTTTGTAAATAGCTATGTTTTGTTAAATTAATTAGTGTAAGTTTATTTATGTAATAATATTTTAGTTTTAAGCAGTAGTTTTTAAGTGTTTTCAATGATAACTTTTTGATAGTTCCTAACAGAAAAACAAGAGCAATTACACTCAGTAGTAAAACGCGGCAGGCGTTACAATAGGTATTACAATTGGCGGCTTCCTACCTACTACCTACCTACCTAGATTATCTGTTTTTTATCCGGACATTATTAGAATCTAACCTTAAGGCGACTAATTGGTGTTTTGAAGTCGTGAGAAAACGTCTCAGGCTATAAATAGATAGGTATAATGCATTTTTGTGTCGTTGTAAATAGTGAATTTAAAACCTTCAAAAATATATTTTTAAAACGATACATGTTTATTAATTGTACATCACAAAAACTTACAGCTAAAAGTAACAATTTTACAAATAATATATCTAATAACAGAAAAAATAACAGCACAATTTAAAAAAAAAAGAAAAATTATTACAAAAAACCGATGCTTTGTTAACAAAAATCAATTCTGAATGTGACTTTTCAAAATGGCGTTTAATGCGCTTACAGATTGGCGACAATGGTTGCGACGTTTAAAACCTGTTGCCAACAGCAAAAAGCAACAATTCTTCTATAAAAAAAATACGAATGTGTAGGTACCTAGTAACTGTTCAACAAGAGCAAAAACACGTGTAAACTCCGATATTTGACACACATTATATACATGCCGACGTTTGCATACCAACGAGATACCTTTTTGATTCGCCCATGTAATCCATTCATTTACTCATTCTTCCTAAAATTAAGAGCTGTCAATCATCCGCTTGCAGGAATCGGGGGTCAGGGCGTCCCTTTTCTTTTCGGCGGATAAGAAAATGTCAGATATAACTTATATATTGTACTTATATATTTTATATGTATATATTGTTTAAAGTAGCTGTTGGTTTTCCGAAAATAAATAAATAAATAACTTAAAATAAAATTAGATAATGAGGAGCTCAGTGGCGCAGCCGTAAACGCGCTCGGTCTGCGATTGTTGAAGTTAACTTTCGCAAAGGCCGGTCATAGGATGGGCGACCACAAAAAAAAAAATGTTTTCATCTCGAGCTCCTCCGTGCATCGGAAGGCACGTTAAGCCGTTGGTCCCGGCTGCATTAGCAGTCGTTAATAACCATCAATCCGCACTGGGCCCGCGTGATGGTTTAAGGCCCGATCTCCCTATCCATCCATAGGGAAGGCCCGTGTCCCAGCAGTAGGGACGTTAATGGGCTGATGATGATGAAAATTAGATAATGTCTACAGGAATTAGCACCAATACCAGAGTACAAAAAAGAACAATTTGAAAAAGAAAAGCAGCTAGTATCTATTTATTTATTTATTTACATCGATTTGATTCAGTCGTACCGCGTAAGCAGCCAAGATGGCGATCCCCGATTCGTGACGTCACATGAAGTATCCTTACTAAGTATAAGAGTTTTTACAACGGGAACATTCCTACTTTGGGAATATATACACATAACTGATAGTCGTTCGTCTGTAAGCGTCCTCACGTAGGGTTTTCACTTAAAGCGACGATTTTTTTCGCGCTTATTCTAATTAGGTTACGTTTTACAAGATTGTTGTACTTATAAGTACTTATTTCATGTTTGTGAGTTGTGGCACTTCGTGATGGACAACACAGATGCACCTTTATAAATAACAATATAAAAGAATATAAAACTAAATTGTAAAGATTTCGCAAACAACCCTGAGACAACACAACACATGTACTAAAATAATACCCCGCTCAGTGTTGCTAGCGTAGAAGTTGAAATTGCTAATAATTTTAAATTTATTTATCAGTAAGCGTGATTCATTGTTATAAGATTAATGATTATTGATTATATTAGATATTATGATATGAACGCATAGGATTAACGGTCTGGAAACTGATATTAGACAGCCAAATTACGAAATTGTATAACAATATTTTATGTTATTTACATCTAGGGCCTTTTGCCGAGGTTTTTCATGCAGCTTCTTTTCCCGGGCTATACAGTTTCTGAGAAGCTGCAATAGTTTTAAGCGGATGAGACGGTCGTTATGTAAAAAATTACGAATCAAAATATACTATGTTACCTACTGCATTAAAATATTTTAAAATTTAAATTTGTGTTAGGCATATTTCATTATGTGATTTATACTGCAGGCTTTTGAGAACATTCTTCCTTTTAAAGTGGTTAAGACAGTGTCGACTTACCTAGAAGGTGCCGATTCTGTCTTGCCTTAAAGAAATTATAGTTATAAAGCGTTTTTTTCTTAATTGGCAGCTGTTTTAATATATACATTATGAATTTACGCCCATTTCCTACAGGGATAGGGAGAAACCAGGCAATTCTACTACGAAGCTGACTGTAGGTATATATATACACTGGTTTAGTTAGTCTTGAACCAAACTTAATTTTATTTTTGTTTGACTGCTCTAAAAGTACTTAGTACTTTTTTGCTCAAAAGCAACATATAAAACTCAAAAATCATAGGTACTTCATAAAACAAATATTAAGTAAAAAGGTTTTTAAAGGTAACTATTTCTTTCAGACAACCTGCTTCTCTTGCTTAACCTAAATAAAAAAGCCATTTATTTAAAAAAAAAACTGTTAAACAAATCGACTAGTTTATCCAAAACCTCCTCAACCTAGCGACACTGGCCCCACTGTGAACCAACTTGCACACTCGCTCCCCGCCTCGCGAGTCGAATAAAACCGCGCGAAAATTGAATTCCGAACTCAGTCGTGTCACAGACTAGACGCGGGGACGGAAAGCGCGCGAAACTGCCGATTTGTTTTTTTCTTTTTTTTTAATTCGGTGTAAGGATGAAGTACCTGGTTGTCGTTGCCGTCTTTGCTCTGGCGTTTGCCGCCGAGGAGAAGGAGGAAGAAAGGCCCAAAACCTTCAGGAGGCTGATCCCCGCTGATGTGTTAAGAGGTCAGTGTTTTTAAATAATATTAAGTAGGGTAGAAGAAAACGAAAACATGTGAGCATGTAATTTACCCTTATGTTAGAAAAAAGTAAAGAAAGCTGTGCATGAATAATTTAAAAAAGTGAACGTTCGATAGTTGGAAATCATATTATTATGATGTGTGTACCATAAAAAACCCAATTTTACAAAGTAGACTAGTGTTCAGAGTTAAATAATTAAAATATAAGATGGCGGTTAAACAATTGCGAAAAATGTTTAGATAAAAAATATATTATAAATATTAAAAAAAATATATTCCTTAAGAAGTATTAGCACATTTAAAAATCCGAATCACTAACTATTCTATTATTTTTCTTTAAATATTTATATGACTAAATTAGTTTATTAGCACGTTACTTATTCTTTATTCTCGAATTTTAATTTTTGATAATATTTATTATTCGAACATAACAATGAACAAAAATGCAACAAAAGTCGAAATTATCTTTAAAACAGACATCCTTTAAACAACCTCGGTAACTTGTGAAAAGAGATTTTATTCGAATTTGTAAAAGTTAGACTAGTTTTTACTATAGCTTTTTGTCGCCTAAACCTAAATTGAATAAATTAGGCACTTCATTCTATATATATGCTAGTTTCTAGTCAAATCAGTTACTTTTTGCTAAACGTCAAAACATAAAATTACTATGGAATGTATAAAAAAGCACACTGTGACGTGATGGAAAAACGTGATAAAAAGTCGGAATAATTATTAGGTTTTCTTGATTAAAATTTATAAATAAGTTAAATAGAAAAAAGAAAGTGTTTTTCGTTACTTTTAGATCTGTCTTTATTAAGTAATCAGAATTTCATAATTAATTTTGGACCTTAGTACACGACCCAATTTATGATTATACGTCAACCAAAATATGCCGCCAGAATAAAAATCTAGTTTTTGACTAGAATCATCATCATCAGCCCATAAACGTCCCCACTGCTGGGGCACGGGCCTTCCCTAAGGATGGATAGGGAGATCGGGCCTTAAACCACCACGCGGGCCCAGTGCGGATTGATGGTTATTAACGACTGCTAACGCAGCCTGGACCAACGGCTTAACGTGCCTTCCGAAGCACGGAGGAGCTCGAGATGAATACTTTTTTTTTTGTGGTCACTCATCCAATGACCGGCTATTTAGACAGTAATCTTAGCTAAAATAAATTTAAGTTTACCTGTACGAATCGGCACCAATTTCTACCTAAATTAATAATCTATTAGTGATTAATTAAAATATTACGTAAATTAATGAATAAAAGTAAATTATGTCAAATACAAAATATTCCACGAAAACTCGTCATTATGCAAACTCGAGCACTAAATACATGAGATTAAAATCAAGTTTCCTATTACGTGTATACTAACCAGTATAGGTATCCAATCTCTATAATATTTATACATATATAAATTCACGCCTGTAATCCCTAACGGGGTAAGCAGTGTCACAAGTAATCAAATACAAAGAACAATAGTATTACGTTGGTAGGTAGGCAATTCTTTTGTGTATCGAAAGTGTGTGCAATAATATGATATATTAGTGTTATTAATAGTGAGATTTTAGCTGCTGAGAAGTTAGTCTCAACAGACTAGATGTTGTTTTCTTTTTAAGATGAATGTTGTGTTCACTTGTAATAGGCTTACACATAAGTACAGTTTTACTTTGTTGAATTATGTTCTAACTAAATGTTATAATGTGCGTAGCTGTAAGTGATCCATAAATAAATAAATAAAAAAGTAGGTAACAAAAAAAAATATATATCTCCTTGCTAAGTAAGGTGATCCGTGCTTCGGAGGGCACGTTAAGCAGTCTGTCGACTTCCGTGATCAAGTTTTTTTTAACAGAAACAATAATTATTTTCGTGCCCTATTATATGGGACTGAAACATACATACATGGGCTGTAGCATATATAATGTTTACTACTGTACCCCTCTGCCTAACCCTTAGGGGATATAGGCGTGAAGCTATGCTATGATGCTACTTTAATTGAATTTCACTTTTCCTATCAATAATAAAAACAAAGAAACACTCAATCTAACCAGTATTTAAACTACTTTATTGTAGATTTTTTTCAAGGAGCACGTCTGCTTCAAATAAATCATCGCACACGCAACGTACACTAACGATCAATGATCTATTATAAGTATTATGTAACAAACGATCGTTACTGGAGTCTTGCAGTCTTGAATGTCATTTACCTTACATTACTATACACGCATATTGCATGGAGAATGCTACATCGAGCGTAGCTCTTCAATTACAGATGATGATGATGATGACTATACATAAATAAAAATCATGGCTTTATAGAGAAAAACTCAAAAAAAAATAACATTCAGATGTGTGATTTTTGTTGACAAAACTTCGCAATAGACAAGGTAGAATAAACACGAAAATTCCAAGTCTTCCACGGGCCTTCCCTATGGATGGATAGGGAGATCGGGCCTTAAACCACCACGCGGGCCCAGTGCGGATTGGTGGTTATTAACGACTGCTAATGCAGCCGGGACCGACGGCTTAACGTGCCTTCCGAAGCACGGAGGAGCTCGAGATGAGAACTTTTTTTTTGTGGTCACCCATCCTATGACCGGCCTTTGCGAAAGTTGCTTAACTTCAACAATCGCAGACCGAGCGCGTTACCGCTGCGCCACCGAGCTCCCGCTCCGAGTAATTAGATACATTAGACAGTAATTCACTTAAATTTCATTATGATACCAATGTGGTATTTCGGACGGAATCTCCACCAAGTCAATTTAGATCTAGTCACAAATATATCTTAAATCGTGTTCAATTAATCTTTCTAGCTTAATCACAAAAGCGTCTGATACTAAAGCTTTATTATACCATGAACCAGTTACTGATCTATAGATCTAGATTTATTCGTGACTTAGTATAACCAGTTAGGCAAGGTAGATCAACCCACATTAATCTTAGGTGCATTATCATCGCAAGCGCAATAGCGATTAGCGAATTGCTAATCTTTCTCTTTCCTTTTTTTAAATGGTTTACTATGTAGTAAACCCGGCCGGATGGCAAAAAAAAAATTAGACTCTCGCGGAAATAGGTATTTTCTTTCCAAGTCATAATAAGTCAAAATGAAATAAAACATAAATTGCCTAATATCATAGAATAAGGAATAGGTAATATTAAGTATAGCACGGAAACTCTCCGCTCCCCACCAGCGTCTGAGCTAGGTTTACCTCACCCCCTCGAACATAGTTTAGACTTGAATCGTATGGCGTCAGACGTCACACACATAGACGCGCATGTACGATAACGTCAATGTGTAGTGTTTGTGAAAAACGAGGTTGTTTGTATGAAGTGTCAGGGGTGTGCTTGTTCTTTTTCTTATCGTGTGGGTTGTGAGGTGGAATACCAACCTCATCAACCCTGGTGTCAGGATTATTATTGAGCCGCCAAAGGCCCCTGACATGGCTCATGTAACGACTACATACTTACATCAGTAAGTAGTAACCGGGACCAACGGTTTAACGTGCCTTCCGAACTAACAACACCAGGGTTGCTGAGGTTGGTAATCCACCTCACAATCCACACGATAGAAGAACAGATAAAGTGCTTGTTTATCGCTATACGCTTTCAATAGGATGACTAAAGCTTACATAAGCTTCATTATCGTTTAGTCTATCGAATATTCTAGAACAAGGAACTTTCAATTCACAGTGCATTGTTGCGCATTACTCATTGGGGTTATTATTCTTTTGTCTGACCAAGTAGCCTTCTGTGCTAAATCTACAATGAGTAACGTCAAAACAAAAGATCTAATCTGAACCGTCCTGCGTGTATGAAGCAAGAGAAATGTGTCAGGATCGAAGCAAATGGAATTCCATAGTCTGCTTACCCTAGTTTGAAATAGGCGTGAATTTATCTATTCAACTTCGGACACCAAAACCAAGAGAGTCAGCGAACCCCATTTGTCCGGCCAAGTAGTAAAAAGCATTCAAGGCACAAAAAGTCGCGACAAAAAGTAATCTTCTAGCGACGTGTATTTCTACAGAATTCTGGCCACCCTAACGAGGACTAGTACTTAGGGTGGTATTAATAAACTAATCTCAGCTTCGAGATTGCCCTCAAGATCATGTCATTGTGACAGTTCTCATATAAAGACAGAGACTTGAGCATGATCTTGAGGGCAGTCTCAGCTGAGATTCGTTTATTAATACCACCCTTACTTACCCTTACTTGAGGAGTACTTAGTTAAGAGTTTGTACTCTGCTACAGACTCTTAACTAAGTAGTCACCACCCAGCGTGCCGCAAGTCTTTTTGTAATTATTTATTTTTAATTTGTTGCAATAAAGTGTATTTGTATCATTGTATTGTATTGATGACGAGCGAGTTTATACATTTGATTGCGGTAGACTGCATCACAATCCGTTAAGCAACCCGCTTAATACAGCGCCGACTGTATTAAGCGAGTTCGAGAACATTCGAAAACTTTCAATTCTGTACGTCGCTTCGTATTGTGAAACGTGAGGTTTATTCCAAACGCATTTGTCAATAACGTATAAATAACTGTTCTATAAAACTGCTCTAATAATTCGAATCAGGTGCATATTTAATTATCTTATTTATTAGAAGGATTTATACCGTAGAAATGTGGTTGTTGCGTAGCTCGGTCTTGAATTGAGTGATAGAGTAAGAAACAGTGTGATAACAGACAGATGTGCTGTAAAAGACGATATACATACATACATACATAAACTCACGCCCGTAATCCCTAATGGGGTGGGCAGAGCCACAAGTAATCAAAGACAACTTGCAGCCACTGTTGATATGAAGTTCAAAGATGGATATGATGACCCTTATGGTGATAAGGGATCAGCCTATCGCCCATAACATTAGTCCATCATGTTAGAGGACACAATCCCTCTGTCGGTTTTTACGACATGCCCGGGAAGAGAAGCAGCTGAACATGTTCTATGTTTTTTATTTGCTCCCAGAACAGCATAGAAGTAAATAGTTATTTGAAATTATCGTTTTATCTTAGCTACATACCGGCGTGGTCTTCTGTTTGAGTGGTGTCATGATCCGGAGGATCTGGGTTCAATTCCCGGAGGGAAATAGAATGGAATTCTTTTCTGGGGTAAGAAAAGACGATATAGTGACTAAGATTAAGAAGGGAAGGGGAGGGAAGGGGAGGGGAGGGGGGGGGGGTTGTCTTTGATTACTTGTGGCTCTGCCCACCCCATTTGGGATTACGGGCGTGAGTTTATGTATGTATGTATGTATGTATTAAGAAGGGAACGTTGTTTGTTTGGACACGTAGAGCGGATGAAGGATAATCGCGTAATAGGATTACGAAAGCGGTGTTTAAAGCGAAGGTTGATGGTAGGGCTGGCAGAGGAAGACTTAGAAGGACGTACATTGACCAAATTGAAGATGTCATTAGAAAATGTTCAGTACGATATACTCTGAACCGGCGTGCGTGTATGAAGCGATTGATGAATGTGGAGGAAGCAAGAGAATGTGTCAGGATCGAAGCAAATGGAATCCCATAGTCTCTGCTTACAATAGGCGTGAATTTATGTACATACATACCTAACTAACTACATAAGTTAATTAACTTATTGAAACACAAATAAATAACGAAGTATGTCAGGAAGGGGTTGCTTCTATGCTGTTCTGGGAGCAAATAAAAAACATAGAACACGTTCAGCTGCTTGTCTTCCCGGGCATGTCGTAAAAACCGACAGAGGGATTGCGTCCTCTACCATGATGGACTAATGTTATGGGCGATAGGCTGATCCCTTATCACCATAAGGTTCATCATATCCATCTTAGGACCTCGTATCAACAGTGGCTGCAAGTTGTCTTTGATTACTTGTGGCTCTGCCCACCCCATTTGGGATTACGGGCGTGAGTTTATGTATGTATGTATGTCAGGGAAGAAGCAAATATAACATAATAAAACAAATACAACTCTACTACTAAAGTCATAAGTATTAATATACAAAAATAAATAAAAAACAGCCCCTCACGCCTCACCCGGCGTAAAGGTGCCCATGTGGATCTCTATGGTCTCTGCTCACCCCGGAGGTAAAATAGACGTAAATTTAAGTGAGTAAAAATAAAAATGTAGTAAGTTAACCTTGACCTATTTTGACTTGGAAAGAAATTTATTTCTGCGATAGTCCCGGAGGTAACAAAATATTTTTTCTCCCTACATACATACATAAACTCACGCCTATTTCCCACCGGGGTAAGCAGAGACTATAGAATTCCATTTGTTTCGATAGTGACACACTTCTCTTGCTTCCTCCACATTCATCAATCGCTTCATACACGCGCACCGGTTCAGAGTAGATCGTATTAAACCTTCCCCCCTACTCCCCCCCGTTTTCTTCCTACTTATTTGTAATTTTATTATTATTTCCGAGTGATTATTGTGGAAATGAAACATTAATGGTCAAACAATGGGTCACAAAACATAGATTGCAGCTTTTTTCCCTCGTCTGTGAGAATACAGGTTATGAGAAGCTGCAGTAGTTTTAGGCGGATGAGACGTTCGTTGTGTAAAAAATGACTGCTATGCTCATTTTTATGCTGATACTGATGAATGCTACATCAACAAGAGCTGGCATGGCCTTTTTTGGTGAGCTGCGGCACCCATATACCTTTATGTTTTCCAACTAAATGTTAATGTTTGTATACAGGATGTTAGTGACATCGTAACGAATACTCAGAGGGATGATTCAGACCATGATTCTGAGTTAATATCAAGTAGAATTTTCCGTCGCAAAATTCATGTTATTTTTTTAGTTTTTTTAAATTATTTTCAATTCTATACTTTTGCGATGGAAAATTCCACTTGATATTAACTCAGAATAATCAGCTGAATCATCCCTCTCAGTATTCGTTACGATATCACTTACACCCCATACAAGTACTTACAGTAGCCATACAAGTAGGTATGGGTGTTAGTGACACTGTAACGATTACTGAAGGGGATGATTCAGACCATGATTCTGAGTCGATATCAAGTGAAATTTCCTGTCGGAGAAGTCATGAAAATTTTAGAGCTTATTTAAATTATTTTCCGTTCCATACTTTTGCGCTGGAAAATTCCACTTGATATCAACTCAGAATTATGGCCTGAATCATCCCTCAAAGTTTTCGTTACGATGTCACTAACACCCTGTATGTTAATGTTGTAAATGTATATGTGTGTCGTAGGTTTTACGTAAATATATTTTTTTATCCTCTCTCTCTATCGTGTGGGTTGTGAGGTGGATTACCAAAACCTTTTTATTATTTATTATTATTAAGAGCGTCGCTCTTAAGTTAGTGATGAAATAATATAAGTGAAAGTAAAATAGCAAATATGCATAATCATTGGATATATCGTTATACTTAATCTAAATAACGTACGTAGGAAGTATTATAGGTATAGCAAACACTTTTTGAAAGATTATTGTTTTAAGATAGAATTTAATTATCACTTTTTCCTATATGTGATAAAATCTTCACACGCCATACCTATTTATGGTTGCGAACAGCTAAAATATGCTAATTTTGCTGTTTACTTT
Organism: Pectinophora gossypiella; assembly: GCF_024362695.1. Lineage (NCBI taxonomy): Eukaryota > Metazoa > Arthropoda > Insecta > Lepidoptera > Gelechiidae > Pectinophora > Pectinophora gossypiella. Next base: position 3,953,389 of record NC_065431.1, read on the forward strand.
TACTTTTTTTTACATAAAAGGACATGTTTGTTAATATTATCGACTTTATCGACAAAAACGGGTTAGTCCGGTTTTTCTATGAAGTTTGTATTGAAATGCTGTCCTGTGACGTCAGCAATAAAAGCGGTCAAACGTCGTATTCATTGTTACTTAATTCGTAAATATAATTCGAAAATGAGTCGAAAAGTAAAATGAGATTGATTTTTGATAATCTTAGACTGGCTTCTATTTCTAAATTGGCATTTTACAATTTACCTTTGACCCGGTCAAATACCCTATTCTCACTCTAATTTGTGTATAGATTCATCATGTCTATTGATTTTATGATTGTTATATAATATCCATGCAATATAATATTCTGTGTTCAGTAATTAAAAGATGTTTATGTAAAAGTAAAACTGGGTCTCATAATAATTGGATTGTATGTAATGGAATGGAAGTTTCGAATCGATTGTTGTGAGAAACGATATGATAAATGCATAAAAAAATTCATGCATATTTTCTCGATTTGGTTGTCGGAATTCTATCGGCGTCCGAAGGACGTAATATACGATCCCGACGACCCGATTACTCTAGCCATAGAGGCGGCCAATCAGCTCGCGACAAAAACTTCAGGACCCCGATACCGACCCCGCCGGCGTGGTCGACGATTTCCCTCAATCGGCGCTTATCGCTATCGACCCACTAGGGTCGATTAATCCTTTCAAATATGTTTCCTCTCAGACGACGCCCTTTGCCGAGGTTCGCGCCCAACTGGGCACCCTCAGGCCTGTTGTCTTAAACGTTGTACCGGGTGAGAGCCTTCAGCGCTCCCCATTTGTCCGGCCAAGTAGTTAATGCCATCTGCTGCAAATCTACAATAAGTCACGTCAATAAAAGAGGTTGCCGGAAACAACGGAATTCCACTTACGATCCTGACTCTGACACACAACATTCGTGTTTCCCTTTCAAAATCTCAGAAAAATCAAAACATTGCTCCCGGTTTAAAGTACTTACTCTTGACCTAACCTTTCTTTTAAACACCCACCTCGGTAAAACGTAACAATAACTTCTTAAACAAATTCGTGTCTATCTGTCATCATTATTTAAAGAGCCACGCTCTTATCCGTGTTGCATTCTCCATTCTTGTCTATCAAAGGCCAATTCTTTCACTTCCTTAATAAGAAGCGACGTTCACCTTCTCTTTAATCTGTTCCAAGCTCTTCTTAGTCTTCCCCTTCCTCTCTTTCCTTGCAGCTTCCCTTTTATGATGTTTTTAATAAATTCATGTGGCCGAACCTTCAAATCGAAGTTCGGTTTTGCTAGCCACATTAGAGCCTATCATAACATCGACCTGGGATAGACATTTAGGAGTCGCCGTCGCCTGACACGGCTTGGATGATGATGATGATGAATAAATTCATCGTGTCTTATTAGGTGTCCAATCATCTTGCCCCTTCTGTCGTCAATAACTCTCAATATTTACTTAACTTCCTCTCTAAAAATGTTAATTCAGTATCAAATTGGACAATAACCATTCCAATAGCTCATCTAACATTGCTTTTTCACAGACTTAAACCCTGAAATTTTAACAAATTGCACAGTAATAAAGTATTAGTCATTATTACACTTTCACATTTCACTTTCTTATACTTATTACGTTCATTTTTAAGTTAAATGGACCGTGGTGATTGCTATCAATGTAATAAAAGTATTATGGCAGTCAAAAGTTGGTGCAGTGCAAAAGACAATGACTCTTTTTTGCGGAAGCATGAGTAATAGAGGAAACTGTTAACACAGTGATTGTTTTATGATGTTATTAAGTGCATGGTGTCATATACATACATAAACTCTCACCGGGTAAGCAGAGACTATGGAATTCCAGTCAAATTGGAGATGTCCTTAGAAAGGTTTAGTACGATCTACTCTGAACCAGCGTGCGTGTATGAATGTGAAGGAAGCAAGAGAAGTGTGTCAGGATCGAAGCAAATGTTATCATATTATCAATATTATATGATAGTGAAAACCACGAAAGAGACTTTTTGAATAATCACATTCTTTTGTGAGATTTGTTAACAAAAACTCGCATTAAACAAGCTATTTTAATCCAAGTAAACTTTTTGGTTTCAATTATTACCTCGATTGAAATTATTTGAAGGAAATCGAGGTTATGTTTAAGAAAATCAGATCAGAATGTAGTTTTTAACAAAAAAACGCATACTTAGTGGTTTTGTCAAATAGATGAATTGCTTCTAGCCCCTTAGTACCTACTAAAATTGATACATCTTATTATTGAGTTTATTCTCAATAGTAAGTAAGTAATCAATTATTTCCTTCGCTTGTAATTATTATCACGCAGTCGTGCAAAAAAGCGCTACTTCCTAAATCATAATTCAAATTCACTGAATATCAACATGTGCGGAATATGGTTTAATTTCATGAAAATATGTGGTAATTTTATTAACAAGAGAAATCTGATTCGGAAGCGAGTTATGCGTAATCGTTAGTGGCTGAATTCATAAACTGAATAATTTGAAGCAGTGATTTTTTATTGTTTCCTTTCCAGTGTAACTTTAAAAGCTATTGCGTTATATGAATCTTGATCATTATTTGACTATCTACGTATCTACTCAGCCTGTATCCACCCACTGCTGGGTATAGGCCTCCTCTCTTTCAGCCATCCTTCCCGGTCCTGTGCAAGTCTCATCCACTGCTTTCCACATTCATCCATTCATTATTTTTTTCATTGCATTTGACTAGGTATATATTTATTTACTTTTAGAAAGATTAACAGCTGAATAGTACAGTAAATAAAATCACTAATATCTATTAACATAACATAAATAGCCTATATACGTCCCACTGCTGGGCACATGCCTCCTCTCAATCAACCGGAGAGGGTATGGAGCTAATTACAAATCTCCACCTATAGGTCTCAACACAGTTACTCTATAAAGTATAATATCTTTCTACTTCTTATCGCAACGGACATACCTATATTATATTATTGTCCCTCATCATCATCATCAATTTAAGAGCCACGCTCTTGTCGGTACAGCATTTCCATACTACTTTTTTAGGGAAAAATAGGGCAGTGGTTTCCCTCTTGCCTTCCGCCCCGCAGTACTCTGTCTCACGTGAGTGGGATGGCGCCCAGAGTAGTCTATTATATGTTTATGAGCTCTTGTCGGTGTAGCATTCTCCACTCTACTTTTTTATGGTAAAATAGGGCGGTGTTTTCTCTCTTGCCTTTCGCCCCGCTCAATCTCCTCAGATGCAATATTAATGCCTTTTAACAAAGTAACATTTGATTTGTTTGATTTGATTTGTTTTTGCCACTAACATAATATATAAGTTTATACTGTTACTAACAACTATGGACACATGGTCTGAAATAAAATTATTGAATTGAATTGAACACGTGCCACATTAGAAACAGGACAAAATTGACTCATCATAATTAATTCAGTATGAATTAATGGGTACCTAAAATGTTCCGGTTATATTGAGTAACTTGCCATTAATGACCCCTGCGGTTTCCGTGAGACGTCTGTTACTAAGCTAATACACATACATACATAAACTCACGCGCTTAATCCCTAATGGGGTGGGCAGAACCGCAAGTAATCAAAGACAACTTGCAACCACTGTTGATACAATGTCGTAAGCTGGATATGATGAACCTTATGGTCACAAGGGCCTAAGTAAAAGTGATAATCGAATTGGTTTCAATTTTCTTGTCCCATTAAACTTATCGTAGAGTTAAACGAGAACCTCAATGGTCAAGTTGTTGAGCGTCGGGCTCACGATGCTGAGGTTCCGGGTTAGATTCCCGGTGGAGACATATCACAAAAAATACTTTGTGATCCCTGATGGTTAGGACATTGCAGACTGCTCACCCGATTGTCCGAAAAAAAGATGATCCGTGCTTTGGAAGGCACATGAAGCCGTTGGTCCTAGTTACTGGTACAAGTATGCAGTCGACATGAGCCATGTCAGGGGCCTTTGGTGGCTGAATAGTAACCCTGACACCAGGGTTGATGAAGTTGGTCATTGATATCAACCCACAAGAGAGAAAAAGTTTAAAAGTGTGGTGACAGGGTATCAGATCAACCTATCACATTAACAGTTCCACTGCCGGGCGCAGGCCTCCTCTCAATCAACCGGAGAGGGTATGGAGAACTCCACCACACTGCTCCACTGCGGGTTGGTGGAGCTATTTTACGCCTAACCTATCATCAACAACCATACAACCTATCATTTAAATAAAACTATTACATCTGTATGAACAAACCCACAATAATAAAATTATTCCCTATATTATACACATAATTAAACATTGAAGCCTCCGTCTCCATTGTACCACGTCAAATAATAGCTTGCAACACTGGTTATTTCAACATTGGCAACCCATGCGGATGTGTTGCAATTCTGCCCGTTAGTCTACTGCAATCGGCGGCACTGCGCGTTAATTGGGCTTCCTTTCCTGGACTATGTTTGTTTTTATTGACGGTGACTTTGTGCGTGAGGCCACTTCGTTAGTAAGTAACAAAGGCCTCTGTGGTCCAGTGGTTGTGCGTTGGAATCACGAACCTGAAGTCCCGCGTTCGAATCCCGGTGGGGACACGTCTAACAAAAAAACCCTTACCGTGTGAGAGTCCTCAGCGCTCCCCATTTGTACGGCCAAGTAGTTAATGCCATTTGTGTCAAATTTACAATAAGTCACGTCAAAAAAAAGAGACTGCCCCTGCCAAGCAGGCTGACACCTGATTATCTGAAAAAATAAAATGATTCTGTGCTTCAGAGGACATGTTAAGCAGTCGATCCTGGCTACTATTTACTTATCTTAGTTGTTATTTAAGCATCAGGGGCCTTAGGTGGACTAGGACTAAGGTTGATAATATCGATCATTGATCTCCCAAGCCACATGAGAGAAGAAAATTTGTTAATGTTGGCAAATACCTACTCTAAGTCCTTCTATTTAAGTAAGTTGTCGACTTTCGATCGAAGTGCCAACTTTCATTCAAATTGGTCTAACATTATAGGCGCGAAAATGTAACAGGCGCAAAATGACTATCGATTTTTTTTAATATTAGTAAATAAGACGACATAATTCAATACCCAATTATAATATATATTTCTTTTTTATAGTAAAGAATTATTTTATTTACATTGAACAAACAACAACTAAGTAGTTTTTCCGCGTCAATGATTTCCGCATTTCACCTCCCGGCCTAAATTATCAAAATGAATAAACAGGAAAAATGAAAGTTACGATTTCGTATCGTCAGTTTCCTGTTTTTATATAAAATGTTTTAAGGGGTCGTTGGCTTATGTCATGTTACCACAGTACAAAAAGACATCGTACCAATTTCGGTTGTCGTCAAAAACCTGCTTTTTGCAACCCAACGCATTTATGGTCATCATTAAATTTACAACAACCCGCCTTCCAAGGATTTTTTGATGGATTTTACATTTCTTGGAAATCAAGATACTGTGCTAGTATTCGAAAAAGACTTGTTTCGTAAATTCAATTCAAATTCAAAATATCTTTATTCAGTAGGTGGTAACAGTAACAGGAGAGTTGAAAAGGCCGAAGCAATTCATCTAAAAAAGCAATATTGCTATCTGACATTAACTTTACATTCCGCACTTACTGTTATATGCGCAAATGTCAAATTTGCTTTTTAGATCATTTGAATCGTCAATCTTCACACAAGTAACGAATGCCTCATGCGTCGAAAACTACTTGAAAAAGCTTCTCACAATTTATTTAACCGGAGATAAGTAGCTGCAAGAAAAACCTCGGCACAGGGCCGTAAACGTTTTCGTTACGATGTCACTCATCACTAATTTAAGAGCCACGCTCTTGTCGGTGTAGCATTATCCATGCTACTTTTTAGGGAAAAATACGGCAGTGGTTTCCCTCTTGCCTTCCACCCCGCAGTGTCTGTCTGACGCGAATGGGATGGCGCCCAGAGTAGTCTATTTCAAAGCCGTGGAACTTCTGTCCTCCGCCTCTGAATTCTGTCAGTTACTGCTGTTACGATGTCACTAACACCCTGTTTATTAATATTACTTATAAAAAAAATCTTCTAGTTCATTCTGCACTTGCAAGGCTATCGCTGTACTACCATTCACTTACTTTGTGACTCACAACTTAATGTCATTTTGTCCTTCTTATAAGGCCACCAGGAAACGGTTATAGCCCCATTTTTTTCTTTACTTAGAAAAACCTTACTCATGTCTGATATTTTGACTGTCACGTAGACAAGGAGGTCGTGGTCCGAAATTGCTTTAGACTTGGGCGGAAATTTGTTTTTATTAAAATCATATTTGCACGGACGGCCTCCGTGGTCCAGTGGTTTGAGCGTTGGGCTCACGATCCGGAGGTCCCGAGTTCAAATCCCGATGAGGGCACACCACGAAAATCACTTTGAGATCCCTAGTTTGGTTATAGGACATTACAGGCTGATCACCTGATTGTCCGAAAGAAAGATGATCCGTGCGGAAGGCACGTTAAGCCATTGGTACCGGTCACTACTTACCTATTGATATAAGTGAGAAGTAGTTACATGAGCCATGTCAGGGGTTTATGGTGGCTCAATAGTAACCCTGACACCAGGGTTGATAGGGTTGGTAAGTTAGCAAGCTGAAGTCATCCGACCCAGTGTTGCCATTTCGTAAAAAATAAATTACCCACGTCCAATGTTTTTAATTTACTTTGCAAGGAAATTTTGTACTTTTAGTGAAAGATTTACGTACAGTTTTAATTATTTTTTGTATGACAAATGATAGTAATTACATAGATACAGTAGTCAGTAATTCACTTATTTTCAATAATAAAATTTACGTCCTTGGAATGTTGGAGATACCAATTGAATGGTAACACTTACGTCATCACTGGGTTAGCAATGGCGGCTTGTCATAGGATTGAGCATACCTGGTCTTCTTATGAACCCGATTACTCTAGCCATAGAGGCAGCCAATCAGCTCGCGACACCTAACACTTCACGACCCCGATACCGACTCCGCCGGCGTGGTCGACGATTTCCCTCAATCAGCGCTTATCGCTATCGAGCCAGTAGGGTCGATTAATTCGTTCAAATATTTTCCCTCTCAGACGACTCCCTGAGCCGAGGTTCGCGCCCAACTGGGCACCCTCAGGCCTGTTGTCTTAAGCGTTGTACCGGGTGAGAGCCTTCAGCGCTCCCCATTTGTCCGGATAGTTAATGCCATCTGCGGCAAATCTACAATAAGTCACGTCAAAAAACAAAAAGGTCTTAAGGCCATGGTTTTCACTATAAATAAGGCAACTTTATAAAGACTGATGTTAGGTGTAACACCTTGGAATTTAAGTGTAGCTTAGCTTATCCAGGCAGTTAGCCTTGTCCAACTTTTCAGATTGATTTAGTCATCTTGGTTAGGCATTTAGTTAAGTGGAATATAAATGTCCTATTACTAGGCTGGTGTGCCTGTTATCATTTAGGCATCGTTCATTATCATACCAGTCAACTAACCTATTTGACATCGTAACGAATACTCAGGGGGATGATTCAGACCATGATTCTGAGTTAATATCAAGTGGAATTTCCGTCGCAAAATTCATTCTGTTTTTAGTTTTTTTAATTAATATTTTCATTTCTTTACTTTTGCGATGAAAAATTCCACTTGATATTAACTCAGAATAGTTGAGTTATTCCCCTCAGTATTCGTTACGATGTCACTTACACCCCGTACAAGTACATACGGTAGCCATACAAGTAGGTACGGGTATTAGTGACACCGTAACGAATACTGAGGGGGATGATTCAGACCATGATTCAAGTGGAATTTCCTGTCGCAAAATTCATGAAAATTTAAGTGTTTTTTTAATTATTTTCCGTTCCATACTTTTGCGACGGAAAAATCCACTTGATATCAACTAAGAATCATGGTCTGAATCACCCTCAAAGTTTTCGTTACGATGTCACTAACACCCTGTATAACAGAATAAAAATTCTAGTAAAAACGTAACAAAAATAACAAAAACTTTTCCGACTTTGCAGGTACTTACTTACATAGTGTTAAATCATTATTATTTAATCTGTGCGCACGAGTAATCGTCTTGAAAGTGAAAGGAAACGAAACGAGCTAAAACAACCGCGATCCGTTTTAGCACCTTTCTACTTCGATGGAGTATGGCTTAGGCAACAAAAACACGCATTGACTTGATATTTACTAGATTAAGGCTACTTAGTTCAAAATTCTATCCTTAGGTCACAGGTTCGAAACCCGGGTTCTAAATCACGGAATTTGAGAGCTTGAATTCATATTTGGAACATGCTTTCCAGGAATAGGCTCGCACCCTATTACATGGGATTTAAACATAGCTGGCGAGGAGTGGATGTAATGCTGCCTACCCTGTCGGGGATACAGGCGTGATGTTATACTATTAGAATGCATTCAGTTCCTTTCCTTCCCGAGCACGCTACATGAATATCACGCCTATTTCCCGTTGGGGTAAGCAAATACCACGAAATTCTACTTACTAAGTACGTCTATCTATCTGTTACCTTTTTACGCTTAAACAACTGAATCGATTTAGATGAAATTTGGTACGGAGACAGTTTAAGACATGGGGAAAAAATATCAATATCTCCTATACTTAAAGGTTGCCTGGAAGAGATTGCTACTTAGCAATAAGGCCGCCTATTGTACTAATTCTATTTCTCTTTTGTTTTGTATTTTGTTTTTTTTTTCCTGTTTGTGCAATAAAGTATTTGTTATGTTATGTTATGAAGGATATAGCATAGAGTTTGTTTGGGAAATCAGCCCCTAAGGGGATGAAATGGGCATGGAAGAGCGGACAAAGTTGCGGGCGGGAAGCTAGTGTTGTATCATCTCGTATTCACAGGGTCCGCTTACCCAGTGTTGGATAAACATGCAAATAGTATTACGGAATAACACTTGAAATACAGTGAAAGTAGACTGTCTGGATCCAGTCAGTAAGTAGGACGGTCGAGACTGGGTTTTGGTATAGAACAAAGAATTATGAATAACTCACTCACTAATTTAATTCCTGCGGGCCTAGCACCGTAACCACGCGACTCTTTCTCGCCGCGACAGAGATCGTCTGTCTCTTTCTGTGCAGTACTGTGAGAGAGTGACGGGTGACGTATGTCGAGGCGAGAAAGAGTCGCGCGCTACCGCTGCTAAGCCCGTTGATCTCTTTAAAAAAATGAATCATACAGAGCGACATAGTCAGTAGTGACTAAGCTCTTTAAATAAAGATTTAAAAAAAAACATAAGTGTGCTCCTATTTTTTTTTAATTGGACCTGAACCTCCACCGGGCTTTGTGTTCTTAATCCTTATGCAAAAAATGTTTTATCATAGGACTACTGCGATACAGGGGAAACCCTAGTGCAGGGCCGGCTATTAACTTGTGTTAATTTTATTTGGTAAATAAATAATATTTACTTTTTTACTAATTTAAGAGCCACGCTCTGTCGGTGCAGCATTCTCCGTGATACTTTTTTAGGGATAAATAGAGCAGTGGTCCCTCTTGCCTTCTGCCCCGCAGTACTCTGTCTGACGCGAGTGGGATGGCGCCCAGAGCAGTCTATTTCAAAGCCGTACTGTACTCCTATCCTCCGCCTCTGAATAGTACTGACAGTTACTGCTGCCCTCTGTAAGGTTTCAGGTTACAGTCCCTGTGGCTTGTTCCGTTATTACAACGTAATAAATATGACTTAAGTTTTGTACCGCGTCAGAGCCTTCAGCGCTCCCCATTTGTCTGGCTAAGTAGGTAATGACATTTGCGATTAGTAAAATAAGTCATAAAAAAAGGAAGACGCTAAAGTTCCTTATAGTACACATTACGGAAATAGTAATCTTGACACACTTAGTTATTTCGTAACTCTAGTTAATTTAACTGACTCAGAGCTACAAAATTAACTAACTGGTAGTACGATGGTTAACACAGGATAGCGTAGGAGTTTTGAGAATTGTATAAACTGTCCCTAATTTTAGTCAAGTATGCTTTATTTTTTACATACTGTGAGAATGAAAGATTATTATGAACATGATGTGTATGAGGTGAAATTTATGAACGTATCCTGGGGTGTGAGAGGGAAAGGGAGGGAGGGGAAGGAAGATGGCGGCGGTTAGATAAGCGAGAACATGCTCTGGATAATTTTTGTTTTGAGAAAAATAAAAAAAAGTTAAATATTACAAAAAGATAACTTTAAATATTACGAGTAATTTTATTTTTAACTCCACCACTCTACATACATAGACTCACGCATATTTCCTAGCGGGGTAAGCAGGAATTACGGAATTGAAGTCGTTAATCTATAAATAATAGTCATAATTGTATCTCTACATACAAATTCAAATTAAAAAATATCTTTATTCAGTAGGTAACATAGCTACACTTTGAATCGTATTTTTTTACATAACGAACGTCTCATCCGTCTAAAACTACTGCAGCTTTTCACAACCTGTATAGCCGGGGAAAAGAAGCTGCAAGAAAATCCTTGGCACAGGGCCCTAGACGTTCTTTAAAAAATATACAAAATATTGTTATACAATTTAGTAATTTGGGTGCCTAATATCAGTTCCCAAACAGTTAATCCCATGCATTCATATCTTCTAAATAATCACTTACCTTATATTGAACTTTTTTACAAATATTTTATTTGATTAAATTGTCTTAAAACTGTTCAAAGGTAAATTATGAATGTCAATGGGAATCTTGTCATCATAAACATATATAAATGATTTGCAGAGAAACTTTACAATAGTAAACATTATCAAACTCTCGACTCTTAAATGGACAGTCGACTTTCTAACAACTCAACCAATGAGTAAAAGTCTATGCAAATACATAATTATGCATTGTTGCTCTATACGGAAGTCACTGTGGCTCTGTGGTTCACAGGCTTGTTTCTCAAACGGAGAGTGCCGGTTTGAACCCCGGTACTTCATACAAAACACCCCGTTTTACACAGAAACTACTTACATATTGACGTTATCGTACACGCGCATCTGCCTGTATAGGGATGCGCCGATCCGATCCGATCTTTTAGAAAATCGGATCGAAAGCCATTCGATCTGCCGATTTTTGGATCGGATCGAGACCATGCGATTTTTAGGCGGATCGATACAAAACTTTAAAGATCGGATCGCTTGGATCGTATAAAATGAAAAGCGTATTACCTACATTAATTGCTTACGATTTTGTTAGGATAGAACTCGATCTTCTGTTTACGTTACGTTCCAAACTTAGCGGCGTCTTTTGCGTGCGGGTAGGTATAGATATATGAGCATCCTATTACATTTTATTATAATTTAACTTTGTAAGTAAACATACGAGTAAAATGTGTGGTTTGATTTGTTTCTAATTGCTATTGTCTCCGAGTATCTTAGATGTACGGACGTTTTGTTTTGTAAAATTGTTTGGTCAAAAAATGGTGCCCCCTATAAAATCTAGTGTGTGGAGTCAGTTTACCCGAAGGCGGAAAATAAATATTTAAAAGTAATTGTGTCTTGCTTATTTGCATCCGATCCGGATCGATTTTCTTGATATCGGATCGACGGCATGCGATACAATCCGCGGATCGGATCGACGATGTGGATCGCGCATCCCTATGCCTGTATGACGTGTGACGCCCATACGATTGAAGACTAAAGTAAGACCGAGGGGGTGAGGTAAACCAAGCACAGCCGCTGGTGGGGAGCGGAGAGTCGCCTTTCTATACGCAGTATTATTCCTTATTTTATATAGCAAAACCTCGAATTCAAATTAACTTAGTTACCCAAGTCACTAGCACATCATTAATAAAACTGTAACGCACACGTTTGCGTTACCTAACACTAACAATTACGAAATATTCACATTCGTGGAATGTAACCATTACAAGGCTCATTGCAAAGGAATAGAGTTTAAAAGTGACTGGTACTGTCTATCATCATCACCAGCCCATTAAAGTCCCCACTGTTGGGGCACGGGCCTACCCTATGGATGGATAGGGAGATCGGGCCTTAAACCACCACGCGGGCCCAATGCGGATTGATGGTTATTGACGACTGCTAATGCAGCCGGGACCAATGGCTTAACGTGCCTTCCGAAGCACGGAGGAGCTCAAGATGAAAACTTTTTTTTTGTGGTCACCCATCCTATGACCGGCCTTTGCGAAAGTTGCTTAACTTCAACAATCGCAGACCGAGCGCGTTTACCGCTGCGCCACCGAGCTCCTCGGTCTGCGTTGTAAAACAATACCTAGGCCAATTTGCCATATCTATTCAAGCAAGTTACAACACCTCGAGAACCCAGTCTCCAACATTCTAGCTTTTGTCTGAGCGACCATGGTCTAGATTCATAGTCCTTCAAAGCCTTTGGCGAATCTTTTGTCTTTAGTCTCACTCACTCCGGCCGGGACATCGGGGTTCTGAAGTGTTTGTTGTCGCAAGACGATTGACCGCCTCTATGGCTAGAGAAAGACACAGGAGGTAGGGGAGGTATATAGGTATATTATATTATGTATTTGTATGTATTATGTTATATATTAATTTGCATATATTTATTGGTAAGTTGTACTTATTATAGTTTGTACCCGCAATCTTTCAATTTATACATTTTTCCTCACCTTACGGTTGTCTGAAAGAAATCGCTTTAAGCGATAAAGCCGCTTCTGCAATAGTTTTAGTTTTCGTTTGTTTTTTTTTTCATACCATTTAAACGTTGTTTTGTATTAGACGATTTATGTTTTTTCTTTTTTAAATTTTATTTTCAATTATTGTTCTTTTTAAGCTAACTTTAGTTTCTACTTTTTATTATTCAGTGTTGTGTGCGTCTATAATTGGCAGGCATACCGGAACTTTTCCTATGTGTATTTTATATTGTGTGTTTGTGTATGTACTGCTGTTGATGTACCATAATAAATAAATAAATAAATAAATAAGCCGCCATTTGCCGCGTACTTAGTTAAGAGTCTTTTTGTTATTATTTCTTTTTTATTTTGGTGCAATAAAGTGTATTTGTATTGTATTGTAAGACACTAACCAAGACATCATAAACTAAAACCTCTTCTCTTCTTTCCAGACTTCCCGGGCATGTGTTTCGCGTCGACCCGCTGCGCGACAGTAGAGCCTGGTAACACCTGGGACCTGGCCCCGTTCTGTGGCCGTAGCACTTGCGTCGTCAGCGAAGACACTCCTCCTCGTCTACTCGAGCTGGTCGAGGACTGCGGACCTCTCCCTCTGGCCAACCCCAAATGCAAGCTGGATACCGGTACGTATGACCCCCAGTGGTCTATGATGGCCTGGGCGCTAAAATGCCCACATCAAAGCAATTCATCTAAGAAAGCAATGTTGCAATTTGACATTTGCGCATATAAAAGTAAGTACCTAATTAAGTGCGCAATGCAAACAAATGTTAAATAGCAATATTGCTTTCTTAGATGAATTGCTTCCATGTGGCCATTTTAACTCCCCTGGTACTTTTACTGAGTAAGTATAGAATTCCGGTAGTCTTCGGAAAATTGTCTTCCATGTTCCACTGACTGGTATAGGTCTCCCCTCAATCAATAGGAGTGTAGACTCCACTACACTGCTCCACTGAGGGTTGGTGGAGGTGTTTTTTTTACGACTAATCCCTTAAAGAGCGCTTGTATAATTGTCTACCTGACAATTGTAACAATAAAATATAAAATATGTTTATAGTTTATTATCTAACGATAATTATCCAATAGATTTTAAAAAGATCATTTTTCAATATATTATTTAAAAAAAATAAAAATGCTATTTTTATCTGTGTAAAAATAATAAAGATTCGAAACACGGGCGGTCATGATTGAGCTTCTTTTTTTTTTTGTTTTCCCTGAAGGGTAAGGCAAAGGGAACTATGCCCATACAGCCATGTCTTACGTATTTTTTTTTCTTGATGATTAATGAAATGATGAAAGGTGATGATGATGAAACCTAAGCCCCCACCCTCGGAGTAGACTCCTACTCCGAACCCCAAACGAATTAACTCAAAAGTCCGCATAAACTTTCGAGTTATGAAGCGGCTTCCTGGCACGAAGCGAAAATAGGCAGATACACTTTGTTTATTTACACTTTGTCTATGGGAAAAATCGCACTTTAGCGCGAAATTTTAAATACCGAATTGAAGAAAAATGATATTTTTTCTATTGTATAATTTTTTTTCGAGAAAATAAAATATTTTAAGAGGTATTTTTAATATACTTATCCGAAAATTGTCAAGTAGCCAATTATGTAACTGTCATTGACTGCTCCCTGTCTTAATATTAAATGAAAGAGACTGAAAACTGAAAAGGCACTGGCCTAAATTGGAATGAAAAACTGAAGACAAGGCTTAGGCCTATTTTGATCGTGAATTTCGATGATGGTCCTCAGATCTTTGCCTGCCTTATATTTAAGGCGAATTTAAACAACAACTCACTGTATTTAAAGTTGAAACGGTGCTCAATCATAGCTTCTTTGTCAGTGCTGCTTGCCTATCACCAGACATTTGTTTCTAGCGTATTTTATAAATTAAATAACATTTAATAGTCATCCTATCCATGCGATTTTTTCGATCTGTAATCATCATTATGCCATCTATACGTAACATTGAGTACTAATATTTCTTCTTAACTAATATTCGTCGATATCTTTTCCACCACCATAAATTATTATTTTTCTGTTCTTTTTACTTTACTGTTACTTAATATGTAACGTGTAAGTTTAATTTTTTTCCCTACAGTTTTTTTATTGTTACTGTGGCGTTCTTTAATAATAAATACTTTCTTTCTTTCACCTAAGAGACTGTGCATGTTATAAGTTTGAGGGCAGTAATATTTCCGTTACTATACGAATCTAGCACCATTTCGACTTTAAATATACCGAGTGACCGGCCATTCTGACGCTCATGAACGCAGTATAACCAAATATTTTTCACAATTACAGGCGTCAATAAACAATGTTTTGTAAAACCTTTGTATTCTTGATCAATTAAAATAAATATTACAATAAGTTGCGCTTTTCATTAATAACACATTTTTCCACTGCGTCTGTCTATCGACTCATCTAATTTCGCTCCCTGCCCGCTCCTTGATTTTCATAAACTTTATAGAAACCCGAAAATAGAAATTAAAAACTTCAATTTGAATTTAAAAACTGTCATTTGAAAAAGAGGGTATTTCTAAAATAGAAACTATGGAGAAGAACTGACATCCAGAACTGTGTGTTGCCATTTTGAAATATCAATTCTGTACAGAAAGCATTATTTTTAGATTACAAAACACATTTCGTTCATCGAAAACCCGGAGAAAAACTGACATTTAGATCGCGACTGTGTTACCATTTACAAAAACTGACAAATTTATTGTAAAACAGTAACATAAGAGAAGAACTGTCATTGAAACCTATTCTGTAAAATTATTTTAAAATAGCAACACAGGAGAAAAAAAATCATTCAACCCTAGTGTCAAATTAATTTTAAAATGGTAACACCGGAGAAAAACTGTCCTTCAAACCTATTCTGTCAATTTAATTTAAAAATAGTAACACTAGAGAAAAACTGACATTCAGGGTGCTATGTTGCCATTTGGAAAATCCAATCCGCTCAAGCGCCTCTTTCTAAATAATTTGAGCTTGATCGTTGTTTTGCTACCCTACGGTAGATGGCGTTGCTCCGACACGTAGAAATATTGCCACTAATTTATGTGCTCCTGGTACACTGACGAAGTAAACTTTAAATTATTCCCTCTACGTCGGAGTCGGCAAGGTTTAACTAACAACTTTCATTGACACTCGATTGTAGGGAAATTCGCTTAGTAAGAGTACCAGGCGATCAGTAATTGGTAGAAGGTCAAAAATTTTATATTTAAGACGCTATGTTGCCATTAAAAAAATCAATTCTTTTGAACTCTCAATGTGAAATTAAAATGGTAACACTGGAGAGCTCGATCGTTTGCTCTTGCTACTCTACGGTAGATGGCGTTGCTCTGATATTACAAATATTGCCTCTTACTACTTTATGTTGTCCTGGTACGCTCACGAGTCTCACGAAGTAAATTCCGAATTATTCACTAAGGTTACTTGCCTGAAATCATCTTCCCTGACACTGAATGTGGGGAGATTTGGTCGGTGAGAGTACCAGGCGATCAGAAATTAGTAGGAGCACCACGAACTAAGACATAAGAGGCTGTGTTGCCATTTTGAAAATCAATTTTGTGGAAATTAAAATAGTAACACTGGAGAGCTCGATCGTTCGTTCTTGCTACTCAGCGGTAGATGGCGCTGCTCCGGCATTATAATATTGCCTCTTACTAACTTATGATCGCCTGGTACACCAAACGTAAAACCGTGTTATTCTCCTAATAGAAACGCTTTCGAAGTTTCCTTCTCCTCCTCGTTATGGAATGACTATGCTGCTTGGTATATTCTTTTTCTATTTTCAATATGTACAATTCTGGATAAATGGCTTTTGTGTGATCACAATTCTGCAAGTGTCATGTAAAAGGATTCAAGTCCCTCCAATATTCATCGGAGCTACCCATAGGCTCCACCATCTTCCGCCCATGTTACCATCTCCTTGCCTCGTTTTTTTGACCGCCTAGTAGTTACCTCTAAATTATTATTATCATGACATGATGAACATGAGCTTTAGATCTATGTGAATTTATTTTCATATTAGCATTGAGACTACCATTATTAAAGAAGACTATTGATATTGCAATAGTTCAATTGTCAAGTAAAAAATTGAATTGTACTTATCCCCTTTACTAATAGGAAAAGTTAAAGTCCAAAATTATGTTGTTACAGAGAAGACCAATAAGACTGCGCCGTTCCCCGGCTGCTGTCCGATCTTCACCTGCGAAGAGGGAGCCAAGCTGGAGTACCCCGAACTCCCCACTCCACCCCCAGAAGAAGAGAAGAAAGAGGAAGAAAAGAAAGACGCCAAGGCTTAAATTAAAAAGTAAAAATTAAAACGATTACTCCCACTGGACGCTGACGTTTCTAAGTTCTATGTTTAAATTTTAAAAAGAAAGTGTTAAATGCCAGTTCACAGTGATGAGACGACTAATGCTAGTAAAAGAAAAAGAAAATGTAAAAAACTGAGATATGAACTGGTTGAAAATATGAAATCAGCGTTCGTTTTAGATAATGAGTGGGAGATATTGGTCTCAAAAAACCAAATTCTAATTTTATACCAGTCAAATTTTACCGTTAAAAATAGTGATTTTTATACTTTCTAAACTGCCAGCTGTGACTAACAGATTACAATGGTGTTCCAAATTCAAAAGCAACATCCGACTTCCTGTTCTTTATTCGAAATTCAGATAAAATAACTGTGACGAATATCAGTTACTATTTTCATTGTTACTTTGACAAAGAGTGTAATGTATTAAAAAGATCGATAAAAGTACCTAAGTATGAGTGTATAGATCGCAATTTTTTTTACAAATGTAATTTTTTAGAAGTATCGGCTTTTTTACTTGAATACCTGCCTACTATAATGTTTGTGATATTGATTATAATTATAGAAAAGATATTCAATAAAAAATACAAAATTTCTAAGTTGTGTTTTTATTATAATTCTACTAGTTTTAAAACTCAAGCTAAGGAGAAACCTGAGGATGTGTGACGATATTTTCTATTTTAATAAGTTAAATAATAAAACTAGCAAAATTAACTCAATACTTTTATTCAGGAATAATGAATCTCATATAATAAATACACAATATATATTATATTACGATCATTAACATTTTACAAACATACAGCTAAAACTAATTCATATTAAATAATTCGTGAAACGATTATACTATAAGTCCTTACAGATAAACTCATTTTGTCTGTCCTAGTCGTCATTCCTTCAGTTAGTGTGAGAAAGACAAATAATATTCAAGAGTTTATTACTTATAAGGACCTGTGTGAGCCAGGTCACATTTTAGACTACGTAAATTCAATTAAAAAAAGAAAAGTGACATTGCCTGTATACATTCTTTATCTGTCAGAAAAAAATGTTATTAGTTGTGTTATTAATATTCAGTATTATACACATAAGTCAATATTATAATATTTTTGATCCATATTTAGTCGCAGAACGTCTGATTCGCAAAATGTTAAATGGTACCAAAACATTTGATACGCGATACGTTAAAAATCTCTTAGACACGCATAAAATTTTCTAAACAATATTTTTTTCTACGCCATTTTAATTTTCTGACAGATAAAAACGTGAGTTTTATTTTTAAACGAAATAGTCTATAAATATACGTTTGCAACTTCTCATCTACGTATAACTAACATTGATTACTTACAGTATCATAATGATATTACATAATACAATGTGATGATTTACACGAAAAAATATTATTACACCTGGAAAATATTTTTTTGAAGATCGGATATATTTTGTTTTTTTTTTCAACTTGTAAAGTATTTAGAGATGTTTTTTTGTAATATTTGATGTATTAAAACCATATTTAAAAATATTTTTCCGTATATTTCATCACATAAAGTTTTATACTTAGAACGTTATCATTCCTTTAAACCTATACGATAAAATATAATCAACTATATTGTTAAAATCACAATTTTCCTAATCGTAACATTTAATACATTTTTAATATTGCACAAAATAGACACCGAACGCTTATTATATGCGTTTTTGAGCCGATTTTTCAAGCTGTTAAAACAATGGCGGCTAAGAAGCTAATTTTGACAACATTTTGGGCCTGACTTCTAAGATAAGTAAGTACCTATATTTTGATATAAAGTTTTTAATCGATCATTTTACAAAAAAATAACAAATAGTCGATAGTTATCATCATTTGAAGTTACTTAATTTATTAAAAAAGAAAAAATGGAAAACATGATATCCAAGAATGTTTTTTTACGTGCCTTAAGCCCAAAATATTCCCAAAAAATAATGGTTTGATACAATGTGGGATTTGCTTATTTAAAAATATATATCATAAAGCTTTTCCTTATTCTACCAAGTTGAAATTACGATTAACTATACAATAATTAACTTAAATTAAGCAAAAAGCAACATTAACTTACTAAAAAGAAATATAATAATATAATAGAATATAGTTTACATTATTTATAGTATATTGTTCCTTGCGATGAGAGTTTAAAAGCTTAGGTTTATAGTAAAATCTGCTAATTTTGATCAAAATTGTTTAGTTAAAAATAATTTTCGTTTATGTATGCTGCGAAAAATATATTTTTTTAGTTATGAATATTTTTTCATGAAAATATATCTTCCTTGAAGTCATTTTGAAACTAAAATTTGATATGTTCTAGTGTCATTCATCACAATAATTCGGTTTAAAAAACTTATTTTTGTTAATCTATGAAATATTACAAATTAAAACGCGTCTTAAAATTATTGTAAGTGTTATTTACGGTGAAAATAAAAAAAAATCATACCATAATTTTTAATATATTTATTTGAAGACGTGCTTTTGCTTTGATTTGATAAAATATATATTTTCTTTTAATTTCACCGTAAAAGAATATTTTAAAATTATTTTTGCTTTTTAAAAACGGTTTCATTCGTTAAAATATTTTTAAAAGCAAAAAGAGGTAGTAGAATCGGAAGATAAAAATATTTTCGGAATTATTTTTCTTTTTAACTTATTTATCTATGAAAAAATCTCGTGAATTCAATCCTCGCGTGTCGCGTGTATATATTTTCTATTTTTATGTACATTTATAGAATAATTCCTCTCATTTTGACCTTTCATTTATACTTACAATATTTTTTAATTTTTAGCTCCCCTAACAATTCAAGGATATGCCTCGATTGTTTTTTATTCGCAAAATTATAAAGTAGATCCATTGTTTCTTAATACTACGTCTGATGAAGCATTAGCGGTACACTTAAAATAACATCCAAAATTTTATAGCAAAAATAATTTAAAAAGCACACCTCAGGATTTTTATCTAGCTAACCGATTTGGTCAAAATATTATTTGCATTCAAAATACGAGAGTCAAAAATATAGTTTTTAAATTGTTTTTCCATTTCCAAAAACTATTTTAAAACGCTTATTCTTAAATGGTACTAAGCCATTTTAATTAAGAACGCTACCATTAAGAGTAACTTATGCAACTTTGTATAACGGAAATCAAAATTACTTTGAAATAATAAAATAAATAACCTTTAGGACTATTAAGTTTTTCGTTTATAAATCGGATTAACAAGATCTATTTAAGTAAATTTCTGAATTTTTAAAAATCTGAAAAATTTGATTGATTAAAATTCTGAATTGTGTTATGAAATATAACGTATCTAGCACTTTAGTAACTTTAGGTCAGGAATTTTGTTTCCAAATGGGTCAAAACTTTGTTTTATTAAAGCCTAAAAATTACGTATTTTGTCAAGACTCAGTAACTTTTTTAAATACATAATAGTTTTCTGTAATAAGTATTGTGCTTAATGTCTGGCACTCCCATAAAGGGACATAAATTCGCTGTAAAGTCGAAACAAGTCCTAAAGGTTACCAGGTTAGTCCTGTGAGCTAGTAAAAAAACTGTTACGGCAAACGGTTACGAAATTATTGCGTGGTATCCATTATAAGCATGCTTTACGATTAACCAAACAGGTTCCTTCAAGTTTGACGCAACGTGTTACGAAAAAAGTCGAGTAAATGACATCAAGTTAAGGCGCTCAATATGTCTACCACTCAGACTAAAAAAAGAGATAAACCGATTGCATTTAATGTGCGAGAAGCCAAAAGGAATACGAAACAGTAAATAACGGTTTTATGCCTTTTTGTCAGTATAATATGTTGGTGAAATTGAATTGGCTTCTGTGGTGCAACTGTTAGGTATTTTGATTAACAAGCTGCTTTTATTGACATGATTAATTGTAAATTTGCCGCAAAAGACACGACCAAGTAGGTCATACAAATAGGGATCACTAAGGTCCCTCGCTTGGTAAAAATTAAGACGACAGGCCTGAGGCTGCCCCGTGGGCGCAAACCTTGGCTCACGGAGTCATCTGCGAGGAGAAGTATGTTTGAATGATTAAACGATCTTAGTGTGCCGATAGCGATAAGCGCTGAATGAGGAAAATCGTCAACCACGCTGGTGAGGTTGGGGTTCGGAAGGTAAAAACCTCAGGTAATACGGCTGAAAAACATAAGAGAAGAGATTTATATATTCAATGTGAAAACTATATCGTTTATCTAGAGAGAGATAAAACAGCTAACAATCAGCTTAGTAGCAGACACGTACTTTAATAATAACTTAGTTAAAAACATTTCGCAAAAAAGTTGATATAACTACGGATTATTCCTTTCGATACTTCCAAATTGTTAAATGTAATCGGTCTCGTCTCTTTTATTCTGAGGTCTACCAGCTAAAAACTATATCTTAAACTTCCTAACTTTTTTATCTTAATTTCTTGGCATTTCATCCTAAAATCGATTCTGAAGCTCGGTTATGGAAAATAAATTGTAAATATTTGGGTTTTTGGCTCAAATTATATTGGAATAATAATGATTATAAAAACTCTCCAAAATTTCTTGAAAACACCTGATATGTCCAGCTTTGAAACACATAATAGGTTCACTTGGGGTGTAAGAAATATGCTTCATCGAGTGATGTTCTTAATGCCTTTGTTACAAAAATATCGGCAAAGATTGGAAATCATCACACAATATGATAGCATGACATATTTCCAAACACATTATAACGCTCACGACTAGAGGAACATTTATCGCATGATGAACTAAGTACCCACATTTCATCCAGCTTTCTGGTGGACCAACATGAATGTGGTGAGCCGTATCGCCGTCTATATTGGTCGAGTCAACTGTGTCAGTGAAAACTACACCAGGTATCGAATCGGCGCTCCCCGTTTGAGAAGTAAGCCGGTTAAACATAGAACCACCGCGACTTAATTTCGAATTCGGCTCAATGTTTCGGCTCAGAAATAACTGTCACAATACTTTTTTAAAAAACACCCTTCTGAAGATGTACTCACTTGTCTTTTCAAAGCTCAATAGATTTTAATATTCAAAATAGTGATATGCAGAAGTTATTCCCTTTACTTGGCCAGGCTAAGTAGTGTGATTTTACAATCTGTGCATTTTTTTATAGTGATTCCATTATAATTTGAGCCATTCATACATATTACATATTATTATCTTGCAACTATTTTAAAACACCGATCGGACTAGTATCTAAAGACACACAACAAGCTACTTAGTGTATACTTTAAAATTGATAACTGTCTCTAGCTGGCAATTTTAAATATGGCCAATCTTACGTTACTTTTACCGCTATTTTGCAATATTATTGTACCTTTTATTTGGATTGGGAGCTACAAATGTATAGAACATTCTAGAATAGATGTGTGGATAATATATATCGAGTAGTAGGTAAAATAGTTTAAAAAGTTCAAATCAAAATTCTGCTGAAAGTATCTCAAAAAGGGGGAAAATATGGCAAAATAATGGTAAAAAAAATTATGTACGACTATTCGCAATGGGTACTATCAAATACGCTACGTTTTACTATAAAAAACCTTTTACAAATGTATACAATATTGAATTATCAAGGTTTTTTAATTTCAACATCAAATTCTACAATATGGATGTAAGCATCATAACATGTAACAACAAGCTGTTTTTATTAATCTATTTTTATACATACAAATCTATTGTTTAACAATATATCATTTAAAAAAAAATATAGTCCTATTCCTCCGCCGTGGATTTGAAAAATCATGCGTTTCTTTTCATTCTCGACTTGACATTTTTATTTTTTTTACACCACTCATCATCTAAAATTGACCGACCCATCCTATGTCTTAACTTTATAACATTTAATTTAGAATGTACGTACCTAATCCATTAATAAAAAAAAATATATAATCGCCATATTTGACATTTTTGACACTTTCAAAAATATTTTTTGTGTTATTGTGCTGTTAACATTTGGCAGTTTGTTTTATTACTTTTGTTTTTCATTACGAGATGTTTTATGATATAAAAAAAACTAATTTAATTGCATACTGAAATGTACGATATAAACTGCAACTTTATCTGTGGTGATGTATAAAACGATTTGATTTTTCGTTAAGTATACTTATAATAAAAGTTAAAAAAAAAATCCGATAACTTTTTAAGATTAAAACTCTTTCCAAAATATGTAAATTACTAATAAAAATACAAAATAAAAAAATAAAGGCTGATAAAAATTTCGCCGTTGTTAATAAAATTGCAGTTTACATTTTACCAGAAAAAGATTTAAATAACTTCAGTTTTGAGCAAAACGAACTAGCATGTTTCAATCAAAAATATTATAACTTGATAATATTAAAAAGTAAATATAATAACACTACAATGTTTGTGCGATGTGAACTCGACATTTTCTCGTAGATACATATTCTACTTTTTAACAATTAATTTTACATTTTACTAACAATTTTATTAAAATCTTAACATTGATGATACAACTTTTTTAAACGTCAATGATTTATAGAAGAGAAGAAGCTTCCGACTTAGGCTATCAAGAAAATATTTAAGTTTCATTTTATATAATATTACACATTTAAAAACAATACGTTTGAAAATATATAATATTTTTTGATAGCATAAGAAAGAAACCTTAAAATGCAGAGCAATGATTATTTTATTTGAAAATTCCAATTTCAGGAAGAATCACAATTTAATTTTTGCGCGAAGTTGGTACGTGCGTTTTTTAAACATTCAAAAATTACGTAAAAAATTATAAAAGTTATAATTGAACATATTTTGGGGATTTTAAAATGGGTCAAAAATTGTACTTAATAAAATTTTTAAAGTAGTAATTTTGGAATTAACATAAATAAAATATTAAAATGGTGCGCAGCGTCAGAGCAAGATAGTTTCAGACAAGAGATTCCATTTTTTTTTCTGTTCCTTTTTTGTTAACCACTCAGTCTTATGACGTTTTGTATTAACTTTTTTTGGTAATTTCCTTTTTTGGTTGACATCCATCACGTTTTAGGATACGACGTTAATTTTATTTCAAACATTAAAATAAAAACCCACCATTTTTGTTATTAAATAGACTTTCTCCGTGGAGATTGTTTTCAAATATGAAAAATACGTGCATCTATTTATTAATATAAAAAGATACTAAATAAAAAATACTGATTTAGATTCCAAATTAAGTTAGTCAAAATGATTTCTGATATTTCCTAAAATACAAAAAAAGTTAACACTGGGTAAAAAGGCCACATTAAAGCAACTCATCTAAACATCAATATTGGTATTTGTCATATTTTGATATTGCGCGCTTACTGCGCATAATTGAAATATCAAATTGCAGTATAGTTTATTTCGATGAATTGCTTCAATGCAGTCATTTTAGACCTCGAATTTTTGTAAAAAGATATCATCCTATTTCTTAGCATAACGGAAAAATAAAAAACCTTACAAACGCAAACTAAAACCAGGCTCCTAAATTGCAGTCATGTATCGGCTTGAAATTCCGTCGTACCCACAATGACCATCTTACTCCGGCTTGAGGCGGTGCCATTGCACGATGGTCTGCCGCGGCTTGGTGATCATGTCTTGCCAGTGTTTTGTCTCTGTCGCTCCCGAGCCATTCTTGCCTGTAAGTTGAGATAAAAACTAAGATTTTTTGTAAAAAACAAATATTATCTTTAGCGTTTCGTTCATCGTGGACTCCTTGATGTCTGTCGCCGTGAAGAAGGCAAATTGATTCAAAGCTAGAGTGGCATTTACGAGCGTGGACCTCCTTAATCAACATTTTCACTTACCCATCATATCCATCTTTGGAATTCGTATCAACAGTGGCTGCAAGTTGTCTTTGATTACTTGTGGCTCTGCCCACCCCATTAGGGATTACGGGCGTGAGTTTATGTATGTATGTATGTATGTATGTTCACTTACCATCAGGTGAGATTGTGGTTATTTTATATAATTAGCAACATAACGCAAACAGTTATTATATGCTTTGTAAGACCCACTGCTGAGCACAGGCCTCCCCTAAATCAACCGGACTGGGTATGGAGCATACTTCATCACGGTGCTCCACTGCGGGTAGGTGGAGGTATTTTTACGGTTAAAAACAGTCAAGCAGTCTCACCAGCAAGTATCACCTGAGTCTATTTTATACAGGATGTTAGTGACATCGTAACGAATACTGAGGGGGATGATTTAGACCATGATTCTGAGTTGATATCAAGTGGAATTTCTTGTCGGAAAATAGTGTTTTTTAATTATTTTCTGTTCCATACTTTTGCGACGGATAATTTCACTTGATATCAACCCAGAATCATGCTCTATATGATTCCTCAAAGTATTCGTTACGATATCACTAACACCCTATCTACTTGTATGGCTACTTGTATGGCTACTTGTACGTACTTGTACGGGGTGTAAGTGACATCATAACGAATACTGAGAGGGATCATTCAGCTCATTATTCTGCAGTTAATATCAAGTGGAATTTTCTGTCGCAAAAGTATAGAATTGCAAATAATTTAAAAATCTAAAAACGAACTAGAATTTTGCGACGGATAATTCCATTTGATATTAACTCAGAATCATGGTCTGAATCATTCCCCTCAGTATTCGTTACGATGTCACTAACACCTTTTATAAATACGTAGTTTAAACATAATACTAGTCTCTTCCTTCTTAATCAGTTTAATGGAGACGCTAAAGATCGAAAACCAGTCTCACCAGCAAGCAGTATCCTGCCGATGAGCTCGTTCCGGCCGATGTTGTCGAAGTCCATGACCTGGACGTCCAGGGAGCACTCGCGGATCTTCTCCCAGGGCACGTTGAAGGAGAAAGAATCGTTGAACACCGGATTCAGCGTGCACTTGAAGATGGCCGTCTTACGCTTCTCTATACGCTTGTCTCCGAACTGCAGCCACACCTTCACGTAGGGGTCTGGAATGTGGAGACAGTCAGGGTTTATTTATTTATTAGGATTAGGGTCATCATCATCATCAGCCCATTAACGTCCTCACTGCTGGGGCACGGGCCTTCCCTATGGATGGATAGGGAGATCGGACCTTAAACCATCACGCGGGCCCAGTGCGGATCGATGGTTATTAACGACTGCCAATGCAGCCGGGACCAACGGCTTAACGTGCCTTCCGAAGCACGGAGGAGCTCGAGATGAAAACTTTTTTTTTGGTCACCCATCCTATGACTGGCCTTTGCGAAAGTTGCTTAACTTCAACAATCGCAGACCGAGCGCGTTTACCGCTGCGCCACCGAGCTCCTCAAGCTCCGCAGGATTAGGGTTGCCATCCAAAAATTTGGAAAACAGGACAAGACTCGTGAAAACCCCGGATTTTAGAGTCCGAAAGCCGGAAATGTCAACAAGATCTTTTAAACATGTACAATGTAATAAAAAACAGTTGAAAATGACATAAATCACCTGTTTTATTCATTCATTATTTTAACAAAACAGAATCATATATTTTTTATAAATTGTTTATATGTATAAATCAGCTTTTTAATTCTTGAAATAAAAAAAATAAAATCAAAAGTGTTTTATTGCAATTGCACAGTCTGAAACGGAAGATTTTGAACTACCTTATAGGAAGGTAGGTAAAATAGAAACGGTGTTATGATAATACTGATATGTTTCAGAAAATTTATAAAGTGGTGTTTACCTGAAGGGCACAGCTAGATGTTATAGACCGGTGAGCATGAGACAAAGAAAACTCCCTTGAATTTGTACAATGTATATTTTTTAAATCTACAAATTTCATTAACCATAGGTAGGTCAAAAACCCTATGGAGGGAGACAGGTCGCGCTTTGGTCCGTCAGGTTAATTGTCACTCCGTAACAACCGTGGGATATCACTATATTTCAAAACACTGTCCGTACACCTGTAGGCACCTCACTTACTCGAGGACCTCCGACTATCAGGCCTACCTGAGGCGTTCCGGAATACCGTACAGGTGATGAGTTGAGGCCGGCTCAGGCCAGGGCGTGCTGGACGATGGCGGCGCAGCGGGCCAACTGTTACGCAGCTGGCGGGCTGCACGTCCACCGGTCAACCTCGCAGTCCTTCACCGGGCCTTATCCGGAGTGTTGACAAAAGGTGAGGCGCGGCACATCCACATGCGCGCCGCACAAAGGAAAGCTTCGACGTGCAAACAACCAAGGCAAGCTCCGCCGAAATGAAGCTTGAAATAACTTGCAAACGCAGAAGAAAACAGTAGCAATCTTCATTCACAAAATCATTGTTGAAATCATCTGATCCAATCATAAACTTCTTCTTAAATTAAAACTTGCAAAACGTTCGAAAATTAAAACGTTAAAACTTTAAAGAAAACAAAAAACAACCCCATCTGCAACAAGGAATGGCAATGATTAGCATGTGGTTCAGCTGACAGCGTGGCAAGGCAACTCACGAGTGTAAAACAAAGAAAATAACTTACAGGTTCATCCGGGATAGTTGGGCATCGCTCGGATGAAACCTAAACCCACCCACTGGACCTTCGGCGATGGGATTTCAGTGATGTTGCTGAAAACAAGGACCTCGAGGTTATCACAAAGTTGGTGCAAAAATATGCACGAAGAATTGCGAGGACTTACCATCTCGGTTAAGTTATTTATTTAAATCGAGACATCGGCTCTTGATGTCGCCGATAAATCGTGGCTTTAATTTGCCCACATTATTGTTACGGCAGTGGAGTCTCCGGCGCTCTCGCGACGTCCCCACTTTCCATAACCTGTCTCTCAGCTCAGCCAGCTGTCAGTCTGACACAAGAACCACGAACAAAGTTGCCAAACTAGAAAAAATCTACCAAACCATAAATTCGCCGAATCAACGACAACAATCGATCGACTTGTTTGATCCCAAAATTTAAACAATATAATTATAATATATCAAAAATAAATGTTGCAGATAATTTTAAAATAATAATTTAGAACAAAAGAAAATTATTAAAATGTTCGGGCCCATCGATAACCCTGCAGCGCCATCTGTGATTTCCTGCGGGTAAAATATAAAAACAATGTTATATCGTCAGAAACCACCAGATGTCGCTACAAGGCTCGTTGGTCCGAAATGCTTCGTTACAATACCCCCCTACCCACGAGAGGTTTCGAACTGGGTGAGAAACACGGCTGCCCTCAGCCATAGAGCCTGGAACGCACAACCAGTCTAATTTTAAAAAAACTGTCTCTAAAGACGAGACGACAAAACAATTCATAAAAAAAAAACGTAACGAAGCACAAACACCAACATCTAAACAGCACAACCCTAAGCACAACAATTACCCCGACCTGTTATTCATCACCATTCATTGATCACCTTTCACTTCTTTCATATAGTAGCACCCAGTATCCATTTCACTGGGTGTCACCCACATTCATACCCCTGATGAGCTGACGACTCTCATAGTGTCACTCGATACCCCAATTCTAAAGACAAAGACAAAAAACAAAACAACAGTTGCTAGAGGCTTATTTAAGGAGTCACTACCCGCTCCGTCGAAAAACAAAAAAAAATAGTCAACCTAATGAGGTTTCCTATTTAAATTTAATTTAAAATAATGGCTACCATAAAGCCTAAAAAATGTTGACACGGGCAACATGAATAAACTATTTTAAATAGTTGGCTATAATCGCCTATACAAAAAATATGGAACGCTAAAGTGGGCGTTCATAAAAACGCTGCGTTGCAGACGCTAGTGTGTATGGGCCTAATCAGCGCACCATAAACACACTAAAAAAAAACATTAAACATAAAACATCTATTGGTAAATGTACCTCGTTATTTTAAAATCAAAAGACTAATTAATAGTCTTTAACTACATAAAAAGATATGTGTTTGTTATAAATAGGTTGTTACTAGGTCCTAATGACACAAGTAACCCCAAAATTTTTTCTAAATGTTATTGAATGCTAACCATGAAAAGGAAAAATTCTCCAATGAGTGACCGCAAGCTTTAAGATTCCCATTCTGCTTCGATTGGATGTCCCTATCGACAGACTCCGTGCATACTACACGCTCAAGACGGTGATGAAGATGATTATACAAAGCCCTAGCACGCATAAGGCGATGACGTTCCCTAGACTTCACTGCAGTATCAATCTTTGCCTGCAGCTCCTTCAGCTTTTCGGTGATAATTGGGAATTCGGCCTGTGGCTTCCGCTCATCGTCCAGTATTTCATCCGGAGAGAAACCAGTGATCAACTCCCTAAGCTGCTTCTTCATTTTGAGAACAGTATCAGCTGGTGCTTCAGCACGAATACTCACTCCATAAACCAACTCATCACGGAGCAGTGATTGTAAACAAACAGTTTGGATATCCATGGTTGTGTCTTAGTTATAATTTCAAGTTTGAAAAGAGTTCTGAAGTTAACTAAGTAAATTTATATCAAAATGTACCCGTCTGCCTCCAAAACTTATTTTCTAGAATATGTACAATATTTTCATTAAATATAGACCAAATAAATGTTATTATTACACAACATCAATTCTTAGTTTATTCCTGTAAATAATTTTCAAAACAGTAAAAGAAACAACAGTGTTTTTTTTAAAATTAATTTTGTTTGTTTAAGGTTATGTCTACTTTTAATTGTTATTGTGAAGTTGTAATATATATTATTATGAATATGCAAAGATGGTAAAGTAAGTTTACTACCTACTGAATGTTACTCAATAAAGTTGTTATTGACAGACAGATTTATAATCATTTCAAAAAACCAAATAAAATGTTTGCCAAGCAGCGGCACAATTGTCTATTATGATGATGAATCAAAGTTACAATATATCAATTTCTAACCAATGTCCTGGTATAAATGTTATTAAAAACTACCTTTATATGTTTTAAGAAAGTGTTAATAATTGATTTTAAAAAGTAGATACCTACCTATATGTTCACAAATTTTAATTGTTGGATAAATATTAAAATGCAGAACTATATGAATATTTCTTATCCAAATTTTTAGCAAAAATAACTCAATACTGATCTAAAAAAATAACTAGTAAGCATCAAAAGATGTTCAAAATTGCTTTTAACCCCTAGTTTACCTATATAAAGGTTAAAAAAAAAAACACAAATGTAATTGTAAAAATGTCAATAAGCCCTAGACCATTTAGGTTATAAATTGGGTTTAAACTTAATGAACAAAATAAGTATTTAAGTTAGGTCTCTGTAGGAGGCCTAGAACCTTACTTATGCTAAGAAACAGACACAACTTAACCTAAGATGCAAACAAAACACAAACAATTCACACAAAATCCCATCACTTTTTAATTAAAAAAATACACTGTTTTCACAAAATTTATTCTTAAAGTTTATGCCAACACCACTTATATTCTAAAATGGTTGTACAGAGCGACAATTTCACCAAGAAGGGCGCCACTGAAACACTATTTTTACTATAATTCCAATAGAATGGAATTCAATTAAAGAGATGTGGGCCGTTAGGTAAAGTATCACTCTGTGACATGACCATAAGATATCACTAGGTTTTAAAATAACTTTCCGTCCTCCTTGTAGACACCTCACTTACTCGAGGACCTCCGACTATCAGGCCTACCTGAGGCGTTCCGGAATACCGTACAGGTGATGAGTTGAGGCCGGCTCAGGCCAGGGCGTGCTGGACGATGGCGGCGCAGCGGGCCAACTGTTACGCAGCTGGCGGGCTGCACGTCCACCGGTCAACCTCGCAGTCCTTCACCGGGCCTTATCCGGAGTGTTGACAAAAGGTGAGGCGCGGCACATCCACATGCGCGCCGCACAAAGGAAAGCTTCGACGTGCAAACAACCAAGGCAAGCTCCGCCGAAATGAAGCTTGAAATAACTTGCAAACGCAGAAGAAAACAGTAGCAATCTTCATTCACAAAATCATTGTTGAAATCATCTGATCCAATCATAAACTTCTTCTTAAATTAAAACTTGCAAAACGTTCGAAAATTAAAACGTTAAAACTTTAAAGAAAACAAAAAACAACCCCATCTGCAACAAGGAATGGCAATGATTAGCATGTGGTTCAGCTGACAGCGTGGCAAGGCAACTCACGAGTGTAAAACAAAGAAAATAACTTACAGGTTCATCCGGGATAGTTGGGCATCGCTCGGATGAAACCTAAACCCACCCACTGGACCTTCGGCGATGGGATTTCAGTGATGTTGCTGAAAACAAGGACCTCGAGGTTATCACAAAGTTGGTGCAAAAATATGCACGAAGAATTGCGAGGACTTACCATCTCGGTTAAGTTATTTATTTAAATCGAGACATCGGCTCTTGATGTCGCCGATAAATCGTGGCTTTAATTTGCCCACATTATTGTTACGGCAGTGGAGTCTCCGGCGCTCTCGCGACGTCCCCACTTTCCATAACCTGTCTCTCAGCTCAGCCAGCTGTCAGTCTGACACAAGAACCACGAACAAAGTTGCCAAACTAGAAAAAATCTACCAAACCATAAATTCGCCGAATCAACGACAACAATCGATCGACTTGTTTGATCCCAAAATTTAAACAATATAATTATAATATATCAAAAATAAATGTTGCAGATAATTTTAAAATAATAATTTAGAACAAAAGAAAATTATTAAAATGTTCGGGCCCATCGATAACCCTGCAGCGCCATCTGTGATTTCCTGCGGGTAAAATATAAAAACAATGTTATATCGTCAGAAACCACCAGATGTCGCTACAAGGCTCGTTGGTCCGAAATGCTTCGTTACAAGTCCAAAAAAAAGATGTCATAGTTAGTTAAAAAACAAAACCTCAAGAATTGAATTGAATTATTAAAATATTAAACAAAAACATATAAATATACTTGGTTGTGAATATACTTGGTTCGTCGGTTGACCGCGGTGTGCGTGCGAGCATAGTGCGTGCCTCGCGCGGCCCAAATTTTTTAAAACCCGGTCTACAAATGAAACTTTCCCGGACGCTCCCCGGATGCCCTCTAAACTAGGACAAATCCAGGGAAACCCGGACGAATAGCAGCCCTAATTAGGCAAAAAATTTAATTCATATACTTAGGAATAGTTCCGGTATTTGCCAATTGGCAATTGTAACAATAAAATATGGAATTTGTCGGATATTTTATTTATTTATTTATTCAGAAAATATACACTGCAGGCATTAACTACTTGGCCGGACAAATAGCATGTCAAATAGCAGATAGGAGTATATTTGAAAAACACAATGGAGAAGAATCCCGTCAAAGATATAGAATTTCTAAGGAATCGGCTGAAAACTAATAAAATGAATTTCCTGATTAAAAGCCTGAGTGGGGATTCGTACCCGTGACCATACGATAAAAAACAGTCTTGAAAGTGAAAGCAACAGTCAGCAAAATGAAATACGTAAAAAGAAAAATTGTCACCAAACTAAACAATGTCGACGCGCAAACTTTCCTCAAGATTAAATTTCAACGAAAAATGACTCCCAAAAGGGAAATGACTCCCAAAAGCTGGAAAAGTCGTAGCAATTACTCAGGACGATGAAGTTCCTGTTGCTCTCCTAATTGGGACAGGATACCATCTTGATTTATAGTCTTGAGACTGGATAGCGAGCTTGGGACAGAGGCGGATTTCGTTTATAGGAATCCCGGGTTTCCGATGTCTTCAATTTAAGTGGTAGACAGCGGAATTAAGATTTTTTTTTTATGTGACTTATTTTAGATTTGCCGCAGATGGCATTAACTACTTAGCCAGACAAATGGGGAGCGCTGAAGGCTCTCACCCGGTACAACGTTTAAGACAATAGGCTTGAGAGTGCCCAGTTGGGCGCGAACCTGGGCTTAGGGCGTCGTCTGAGAGGAAAAATATTTGTAAGAATTAATCGACCCTAGTGGGTCGATAGCGATGAGCGCTGAATGAGGGAAATCGTCGACCACGCCGGCGGGATCGATATCGGGGTTTTGAAGTGTTTGGTGTCGCGAGCAGATTGGCCGCCTCTATGGCTAGAGTGATTGGGTCGTCAGGATCGTATATTACGTCCTAACCTAAGCGGGAAATAAAATTATTGAGTTGCGTTGAGAATAACATAAGAGCAAAGGCCTTCCCTCAATGCTGCTCTACTGCAGGTTTATGGAGGTGCTTTTTACGGCTAATAGCCGGGACTAACGGGTTAACGTGCCTTCAGCACGGAATCATATGCCGTTTTCGGGCAATCAGGTGATTCAAGCCTACATGTCCTTACCAAACAAAGGACAGTCTCTCAAAGTGATTTCACCAATGTCCCCATCAGGGATCGAACCCGGGCCTTCAGATTGGGAGCCTAAGCTTTAACGACGGAGGCTGTTAAGTGTTGAGAATAAAATGACTTCTAAAAGGCATCCTGCTAAAAAAGTCATAGCAATCACTCAGGACGACAGGATACCATCATGATTTATAGTCTTGAAACTGGATAGCGAGCTTGGAGCAGAGGCAGATTTAGTCCCGGATTCCCGATAGTCCCCCAAAGTTTAGTAGAATTTTTCACCGCAAAAGTATAAAATTTAAAAAACTAAATAAAACATCTTGAATTTTGCGACGGAAAATTCCATTTGATAATCACCCTCGTTACGATGTCACTAACACCCTATATACTTATAAGTCAATTTCGCCCGAAATGTCGCTTAAACCCATTTGCCTTTTAACCTTCGAAATTAATACACGGAATTAATACATGCAAGGTTGCCTGGAAGAGATTGCTACTTAGCAATAAGGCCGCCTATTGTACTAATTCTATTTCTCTTTTGTTTTGTATTTTGTTTTTTCCTGTTTGTGCAATAAAGTATTTGTTATGTTTGTTATGTTATGTTATACACGCAGCTAAAATGCACCGCGTGGCCGTGAAAAGCATGCGCCGCATGGGCCCGCGTCTTGGCTTCTAATCCGTCCCTGGTTTCGATACCTACTATCTCGCAATATTAAATTAACAATAATGTACCTATTCTTTTAAAGGTACCGTTGGTATAAAAATAAAATTAATAACATTGTTTTTGGAAGTGTTTGTTTTATGATATTAAAATCGATTATTGTAATTTTATTCATGTTTTAACCGGGTCTATGAAGGCCTTTCCTACTTTTTAGTTTGTATTCCTGTGTCCTTTTACTTTCTAAGGCCGAGATTTCCAGACACAATAGCTAAAAAATGGGGTTTGGTTTTTAAAATGAAATTCGGTATTAAGGGTGTTGGGACCGTAGCTCGGCAACAATAGATAATGCAATTTCCGGCGAATCACAACAAAAACTTATTGTTTCGAAACAATAAAACACGTCAAAACGTGCGTGTGCGTGCGTGTGCGTGTGTGCGCATGTCCAGCATAATGTTATCATGTTTGGATATGTGTGTAAGTAATCTACTATGTCGCTGCACGTGTGTGTGTGTAGTGTTTGTGTGTGTGTGTGTGTGTGTGTGTGTGTGTGTGTGTGTGTGTGTGTGTGTGTGTGTGTGTGTGTGTGTGCGTGCGTGTGTGTGTGTGTGCGGGCGCGTGTGTGTGTGTGTGAGCGTATGCGTGTGTGGCTGTAGTTGGTAACTCACCAGATTTTCCGTTGATGTCCTTGGCCTTGAGGTTGCGTGCTTTGAGCAGGGTAAGCGTCAGCACGCTGTTGCTGGGGTGGTAGCAGAGAGACGTGAGCAGCTCACCGCACTTGTCCTTCGCTGGAGGCTTCAGAGCCTTCCAGAATGACGGCTTCTCGCTTAAGTCCACCTGGAATCATAAGGGTTTGAGCTCAAGGGCGGTGAAAAGGCCACATTGCCAAAAATAACAGATGGCGCTGTCGAGATTTAACGTGATCATTACCTATTTACTCATTACTCTTACATTTACATAAAAATAATTGTTGCCTGCCCCCTCACCTATACCTTCCGGTTGATTGAGCGGAGGCCTGTGCCCAGCAGTGGGACGTATATAGTCAGTTTATGTTATGTTATGTAATTGTTGCCTGATATAAGGATCAGAGTTATGTTGCTACCTTATTGCTTCTCTTTATTTTGATCAGAATAATAATGGGTGGAAGATGTGTTGTGCCTGGGTGTAATATCAAGGGTCATCATTATACCCAAAAACAAAGATTAGTTGTGGATTGTGGTGAATTACCAACGGCTTAACGTGCCTTCCGAAGCACGGATCATCTTACTTTCGGACAATTAGGTGATCAGCCTGTAATGTCCTAACCAAACTAGGGATCACAAAGTGATTTTTGTGATTTGTCCCCAACGGAAAAACACAGATAAAAGATGTATTATAATTATGTGTCTATTATCCATGACATTAGAAATTTAAACGAAGGCAGCTCTGTACAGCGCCATCTATATTTTTTGGGAACGTATCTTGGAAAGTCTCTCATGTCATCATTGTATTAAAAGCCTAAAATTCCATTACGATTAAATTCAATTCAAGAATAGGTAGGTGCCTACTTCTGTGAGAATCTTCAACTCCTAAACTAATTATTTCGAAACCGAATTGAGAATGGAATTGCGGATATAACGAAACATTTTAATTCCACTTTGATTTTTTAATAAATAAAGGGCTAGAAACATTTAACTAACTGTTGGAATTCTCACAAATAAAGTGCCTTAATTTACTGTGAAATAAAAATTGGAGAAATTGTTACGGAGCCAACACTTTCTCGGTAATTTTATTCAG
Organism: Pectinophora gossypiella; assembly: GCF_024362695.1. Taxonomy (NCBI): domain Eukaryota; kingdom Metazoa; phylum Arthropoda; class Insecta; order Lepidoptera; family Gelechiidae; genus Pectinophora; species Pectinophora gossypiella. The sequence continues at coordinate 3,988,969 of NC_065431.1, forward strand.
GCGTTTGGTGAATTTACTTAAGTCTTTTAGGGCATTTTCTTACTCTTAGCGAGTAAAAGTTAGCGAATATATTATTCTTCTTCTATCGTGTGGGTTCTAAAGTGGATTATCAACCTCAACAACCCTGGTGTCAGGGTTATTATTGAGCCACCAAAGGCCCCTGAGATGACTCGACTAAAGAATAATAAATGAAATAAGAATGATGAATTCAATTTATTTAATCTAGAATTATGACGATGACAAATGTTCTGTAATTCCAACACGGTTTTTTTTCTTTTATTTTAGTAATAATAAAAAGAACAAAACCATTTAACAACATTTTTTTGAGATAACCTTGTTTTTTGGAGTCGGTTAAAATTAATTTTGGAGATAGAAGGTGGAAACATTTTATTCCGGACTCCACCGCAGATGACCGGCCCTCAGAATACTTAGTTTTATTATTATTGTTTTTATGATTTTGGTTTGTTTTTCTTTTGGTTTTGGTATTTTTTTTGTCTATGTACTTATTGATTTCCGTGTGGTTTCTGTCCTGTGTTAAATGTAATGTACCTGTCTGTCTGTGTCTGTGGTGTCCGGAAGTAATAAATGTTTCTTTCTTTCTTTCTTTCTTAAACAGTTTATCGCTCGCTTAACGCTTTCAATGGAACACAAGATGGAATGAAGAATTCCAAGCGCCTTGATAGGGTTTAATATATAGAAGCGGTTAATTAAATTAGAATATTATTATGTTCACACAAGCTAGCTGTGTGGATCTGTTTTCTTATTCACGACTTATTTATTTAGTCTCGACGGCGAAACGGCTCACCGTACCAAGACACTTTCCAGAGTCTACGTTCTTCAAAAACTATTATAGATGGCGCTGTACAGATTTTCCTTCGTTTACCTTTCTAAATTTTTTTTTGACGTGACTTATTGTAGATTTGCCGCAGATAGCATTAGCTACTTGGCCGGACTTCTAATTTCATGGATAACAGATAATGCATCTTTTATCTTTGCTTTTATCTTGGCGCATTTCCTTCTATTTCCTCTTCATCTTCATAATCTATCTACTTCTTTTCTTCCATAGTTTATATAGTAGTTTAAGTATTGATATAATTTATTATAACAATTATATGTGTATTATTTCTTATTATGTAGTTTATTTACTCGTAAGTGTATCTATCTTTGTACATACATACATACATACATAAACTCACTCCTATTTCCCACCAGGGTAAGCAGAGACTATAGAATTCCATTTGCTTCGATCCTGACACACTTCTCTTGCTTCCTCCACATTCATCAATCGCTTCATACACTTCATACACTTCGGTATTGAACCTTCTATCTTCTATCTATCTTTGTATTTATTTTTAAACGTACAAGTATTCCCATGCTGCACTATCCCGCTACATTACATAACATTAAATATCTCCTATACTTAAAGGTTGCCTGGAAGCGATTGCTACTTAGCATTAAGGCCGCCTATTGTACTGATTCTGTTTCTCTTTTGTTTTGTATTCTGTATTTTCCTGTTTGTGCAGTAAAGTATATGTTATGTTAAGAATTTACCTGACACAAAGGCAGGAACACTTCCCCGATGGAGTCATCCCTCGAGAAACGATCGTAGTCAAACACGTGCAAGTGGAGCACCTGGAACGTAAAACAATACAATAAAAACAATGGTTGTGGGTAATTTGTTTTATACAAAATGGCAACGCAGGGCGGGATGACGTCAGATGGGCTAACCTTGAAATGTTAGCTGTCACTTTTGAGCATACCTGGGGGTTAAAATGGCCACATCGGAGCAACTCATCTAAAAAAGCAATATTGAATATTTTTTTATTTATTTATTTTTTCTTTCTCTTATTTTATTTTACTTTTTTGCGCGCTACACTGCAGCTGTACAAGTGTACTATATCCTCTGCCGAAGGTTGTCTGGAAGAGATCGCTCTTAGCGATAAGGCCGCCTTTGCCCACCTTAGAATAAGTTTATCCTGTAAATGTTTTGTGAATTTGTGTGCAATAAAGTGTTTTATTATTATTATTATTATTGAATAGAATAAAATAGAAATCATTTATTTTAGATATAAGTATTAGTATAACAGTAGAAGTGAACATTGTAATTACAAACTTATTTCTAAAAAGGTACGCCAGCTCAGCAAGATGTTGTGACACTCCGACATTGAGGGAGTGCCACAACGCTGATTTTCAGCTGTGCCCCAAAAAAATGCAATTTGACATTTGAACAAAACATTTGAGTGAACAGGTACCGTCTGGGCGAGCTCTTAGGCCTCGTCAATGCCTTCGGGCAAGTCTGGGGCCAAGAGCAAACCCATCAAAGGTAAAAAAAAAAACAAAGTGTTCGCATTGCGCACTTACTTTTATGTGCGCAAACGTCGAATTGCAATAATGCTTTTTTAGATGAATTCCGTCGATGTGGCCATTTTAACCCCCCAGTTAATTACAAACAAATTGAATTGCTTTTAGGACACTTATTTTCCATAAAAACCTTTAAAAACCTTAGTTATTCCCCAGAAATGCATTTTCGGAGGTATGTGACCTAACTTAATCCCCCCCCCCCCCTAACTTGCCCCTGATGCCGGGCAGCAGCGGTATCAGTACTGGTTGGAGGCCGAGGAAATGGATTCTGGTAGGGCTCTAGCTAGAACATCACCGATTGAGAAATTGGTCGGTGTACTGCGGAACGGAAGGCGATTGGGGCAACCACCGTTCTACACGCCCTATCTATGGAGTAATGGCGATTACTCCACCGACAAGAGCACAGCTCTTAAATAAAGAGAGAGAGAGTGACCTAACTTGTGACTTCCCCAATTGGGATATATTAAGAGGCGAGCTTAGGTTATGTTCTTGAAAGAATCCACTCACCCGGCTCTGCAGCTTCTGAATGGGAAACCCTTCGAAGTAGAAGGTCTCATTCCACCGTGGGTTCAGGGTCCGCCGCTTGATCTTCGTCTCCAGCCGATGTTTCTTGTCCGGGAGGAGGGTGACCCTCACGTACGGGTCTGAGGTCCCGCTCAAATCCTTCGCTGGGAGGTCCTTACCCTGGGAAAGGAGAAATGGGTTAATAAAATGTTTTGTTTGAAGATATGAATGCTATGAACTGTCTGAGAACTGATATTAGGCAGCTAAATTACTCAATTGTATAATAATATATTAAATGTTTTTTTTTTAAAGATCTATGGCCCTGTGCCGAGGTTTTTCTTGCAGCTTCTTTTCCCTAGCTATACAGGTTGTGAGAAGCTGCAGTAGTTTTAGGCGGATGAGACGTTCGTTATGTAAAAATTTACGATTCAAAGTGTAACTATGTTACCTACTGAATAAAGATTATCTTTGAATTTGTTTTTTTTTTAAAGAACGTCTATGGCCCTGTGCCGAGGTTTTTCTTGCAGCTTCTTTTCCCTAGCTATACAGGTTGTGAGAAGCTGCAGTAGTTTTATGCGGATGAGACGTTCGTTAGGTATGTAAAAATTGTTTCAGCACCATCTACTCTGAACGGGCGTGCGTGTATGAAACGATTGATAAATGTGGAGCATTTGGAGGAAGCAAGAGAAGTGTGTCAGGATCGAAGCAAATAGAATTCCATAGTCTATGCTTACTCCGGTGGGAAATAATAATGATTTTTGATCTTGGTTTTCTTTTCGCTTTGTTTTTTTCTGTGTATCGATTTCCGTGTGGTTTCTGTCCTGTGTTAAATGTAATGTACCTGTCTGTCTGTGTCTGTGGTTTCTGGGAGTAATAAATGTTTCTTTCTTTCTTTATTTCAAATAGACGTGAGTTTATGTATATATGTTTCCGGCCAAGTAGTTAATGCCTTTCAGCCCTCCTCATCACATGCCCATACCATGCTAACCTGTTGCTCCTCAATTTCTCACTAACCGGCGCTACTTTCAGAATTTCTTTTATATCGTATTAATTCCTTTAGGGATTCAATAAATCTTATAATATTTTATAAATGGGAAAATGTATGTGTCTGTCTGTTTGTTTGTCCGTCTTTCGCGGCAAAACTGAGCGATGAAATGACGTGATTGTTTAAGTGGAGATAGTTGAAGGGATGCAGAGTGACAAAGGTTTTATTTTGTCTCTTTCTCACCTCCCATTTCCCTAAAATGAGGGGTGGAAGGAGCATACCGCAATTTTCAAGTTAGAAAGCTAAGATTGGTACATTACGAAAGGTGAACCGTGTTACCCCGAAGGAAATTTGCCCGCGGGCAAAAACTAGTACGTATCTAAGTATTATTTTTCTTTATGTCGAATATCAAAAACATAAATTATCTATGCTTACCCCGTTGGGAAATAGACGTCTAGGTATATGAAATTGCGTTTCAAGTTTTCACACACATCACTAATTTATAAGCCACGCTTTTCTCGGTGTTTCAAGTTTTACACTTTTTAAATTATCCTTCATAATATTACACTTCTATGCGACCAAACCGAACTACCACCCACGCAGAGAAAAAAATATTACGCGACTTGTCAAACTTTTGATGAGAAAAAGGCGGTATCAATCCTACCAACTTAATAAAATTATAAACATTACAAAAGTATTCCTCTTTATATAATGTAGTTACCGATTCGCATTGAAAAAATATCATTGGTTTTTAATTATAAGTAGTTTGTTTTTTATGAAGTACCTATGTATTATATTATTATTCTTGAAAGAATTGTATAAAAATACTTTAGTTGACTATACATTCATTCTATTGACAAGTCATTATTCCAGTGTAGGCAACTTAACATTCAAAATTTCGCGTAATTCTGATTTTGAAATTATCACAAAAATTATAAATCCAAATAGTGTAGTTTCATGTCAAAATTAATTGTTAATTTGGTTTTCCCCGAAGGGCAAGGTAAAGGAAACTATACCCATACAGCCATGTCGTATGTTTTTTTTCTTGATGATGATTAATGAAATGATGAAAGGTGATGGCGATGACGCGGTGTGGGTGCTTATGTTTTATTCGTATGTTTATGTCCTTTATATATGTTCTTGTGCAATAAAGTATTATTGATTGATTGATTGATGACGATGAATGATGAAACTTAAGACCCCACCCTCGGAGCAGACTACTACTCCGAACCCCAAACGAATTAACTCAAAAGCCCGCATAAACTTTTGAATTATGAAGCGGCTTCTAGCCACGAACCGAAAACAGATAGGTAAGTAGGTACACTTAGTTTTTTGAATATTCCGATAAGTATAGCAACACAGCCGCGAATGTTTTCCGACTAACTTAACACCACTTCGCATTAATTATTTAGATTATTCAGTGAATAAAGCAACCATGTCGTTTACATTCCCGCCAAAAAGCCCTGTTTACGAAATAAATACAGATTTAAAACCAATGCCGTGAAGCGAAAACAGAAATTCAAAATGCCGTGAAGACGCAAATGATAATGGTACTAAAACAAAGTAATTTCTTGGGAGAACTCTTTCAGAACATAAAAGTTTCTTTTATTAATAAAACCATTACCAAAACGTAGGAATTTTCACCAAAATAAACAAAGGAAGGTGAACGGTCTTTCAACCAGCTGCTTGACACAAACTTAAAGCTACTGTCAAATTGGCGGCGATGCTCAACCAAAATACCACGACTGCATTTTGACTATAGGTGGTTTAGGATATTGCGAGGGAAATTTGATGTAGTATTGCAAATGGGAAGTGTGAGTTTTCGCTCATGGTCCTTATTAGGAGCCGGCCCTTGTACGGTGCAAGTATCATAATAAAATTTAGGCTAGTGATGTGCGTACATAGGTAGAGGTGATTTTAGGACCGGAGAGTTGCCGTTCTATCATCATCATCATCAATTTAAGAGCCACGCTCTTGTCGGTGCAGCATTTTCCATGCTACTTTTTTAGGGAAAAATAGGGCAGTGGTTTCCCTCTTGCCTTCCGCCCCGCAGTACTCTGTCTGACGCAAGTGGGATGGCGCCCAGAGTAGTCTATTACAAAGCCATACTAGGACTCCTGTCCTCCATAGCATAGGCCTCCCCTATGCCCAGCAGTGGGCGTGCCGTTCTATACGTAGTATTATTCCTTATTCTATGTTTTTACCCAGTCAAAACAGCCTCCGTGGTCTAGTGGTTAGAGCGTTAGGCTCACGATCTGGAGGTCCGGGTTCGATTCCCGATGGGGACATTGTCGAAATCACTTTGTGAGACTGTCCTTTGTTTGGTAAGGACTTTTCAGGCTTGAATCACCTGATTGTCCGTAAAAGTAAGATGATTCCGTGCTTCGGAGGGCACGTTAAGCCGTTGGTCCCGGCTATTAGCCGTAAAAACACCTCCACCAACCCGCATTGGAGCAGCGTGGTGGAGTATGCTCCATACCCCCTCCGGTTGATTGAGGAGGCCTGTGTCCAGCAGTGGGACGTATATAGGCTGTTTATGTATGTATGTATGTACCCAGTCAAATACCCCATTTGTAAAGTACCAACGTATCAATTTGTCTTCATAAAACAGCGAATTTATCAACAGGGATCAGTCCCCGTGGACCACTCAACAAAATAACGCAATATTTAACATCTCAACTGAAATAAATAAAATAAACGAATGAAATAAATTGATACGTCGACGATGAGGGACTTTCCAGACAACCCCAAAAACAAGATGGCGCTGTATAGATTTATCGTGATTTTCTCATTGCCTGGGTATTAATGGCCCTGATTCCTGCAGACACCGCCTAATTTTATTTTAAGTTATAAGTTATAACCGTCATTTTATTATCCGTTGAAAAGGAAAGGGACGGATGATTGTCAACAAGTTAATTTTAAAACGAATGAATAACCCGGGCGAATAAAATAGGCATCTCGCTGGTATGTAATCCGTTTGACGTGCTGTCAACTTAACTCTGTCGGGTTATGGGCCGATGTAAAATTTTTAGACGGTTGTTTTAGATTTCTGCTTAAAATTGACGTGTATTCCATAAATTTAATGCCTGTCGATTACCCGTCCCTTTCATTTTCAATAGATAAGAAAATGACAGGTATAACTTAAAATAAAATTAGATGGCGACTGCAGGAATTAGCACCAATTATTCAAAAATGTACCTAAGGTAATGGCAGAGGCATATACAGGGTTTTAGTGACATCGTGCTGTGCTGGAAAGAGTTGAAGAAAAGAGAACCATATTGGAGACTATAGAGAACCGGAGAGGAAATATGATTGGCCACCTGATACGACACGATTCATTTATAGCAAACATTATAGAAGGAAAAATTGAAGGGAAGAGGGGAAGGGGTAGACCTAGGATAACATTTATGAAACAAATAAAAGAGAAGGTGCAGGTCGTGTCGTATCGGGAGGTGAAGGTTTTGGCGGGAAGAAGAGAGGAATGGCAATTACTCCACCGACAAGAGCGCAGCTCTTAAATAGAGAGAGAGTGACATCGTAACGAATACTGATGGGAATGATTCAGACCATGATTCTGAGTCGATATCAAGTGCAATTGTGCAAGTCATGTCCTTAGAAGAGCTTTGGAACGCCCGTCCCTACGAGCTCTGACCTGGTGTGCGCGTGGAAACTGCAAAAAGGGGCGACCCAAAGAGACCTGGCGACGCTCGGTTGAACTTTCAGCATGTCATGGAAGCAAGCTACAGAGACTGTAAAAGATCGCGAGGAGTGGAAATTTCGAGCCCTACACCAACGGTCACGAGCATTAATATGTATACACTTTGGTACCATGTCACATTAACTTTTTTGACAAATTGAACTGTAAGTCTCACTAAATGTCAAATATGTTAGTGCGACAGAGTGCTAAAGTGGGTACATTATATTGCTCATGACTGTACATCCCAATCTTCTATCTAAATATATAAAAGGAGAAACTGACTGACTGACATATCAACGCACAGCCTAAACGGCTAAACGTAGGCACTTGAAATTTGGAAGGGACGTAGCGTAGGTACCGTAGAGGTGCACTAAGAAAGGAATTTCCGAAATTCCCACGGGAACGGGAATTAGCGGGAAAATCCTTTTGTATGAAACATCTTTTTTTTTTTTTTTTTTTTTTAATTTATTTAGAATCAGAATCAGAATCATTTTCAGAATCAGAATCATTTATTCAACGTAATTATCATGGATAAACTTGTTGAAGGTCAATGTAACATTTTTGAATTTACGTCATTTCGCAAGGTGTTATGGCTGAGGAGAAGAAATGACAAGAAACTGCAACAGCAACACATCTTTTAAATCAATGAGGGTACATTACAAGTTATTTAATAACTAGAGGAACACATTCAATACCAGACATTTTTATCATTTAGGTAATCATTAATCTTATAATAGGCTTTTTTACATAAAGTAAGCTTCACGTGAGCTTTAAATTTGTTCTCTGACAAATTTAAAATATTATCTGGTATTTTATTGTAAAAACGTATACATAACCCCAAAAAAGATGAATTTAATTTACTTAATCTAGAATTTTGAACAACAATTTTATTTTTATTCCTTGTATTGTAAGTATGCCTTTCACAGTTTCTCGGAAGGAGAGATACATTTTTACGCACATACATAATGTTTTCATAAATATATTGACTTGCGACCGTCAGTATATTTATTTCTTTAAACAGCTCCCTTAAAGAGTCCCGACAACGCAGATTATAAATAGCGCGAACTGCCCTTTTTTGAATAATGAAAATAGTTTCTACATCAGCGGCTCGACCCCACAATAAAATACCGTAAGACATTATGCTGTGGAAGTAGCTGAAGTAGACAAGTTTAGCAGTGGGTACATCTGTGAGTTGTCGGATTCTTCTGACGGCATATGCTGCTGAACTTAGCTTGCCCGCTAGTGATACAATATGTGGGCCCCATTGAAGTTTTGAATCTACAGTAATTCCTAAGAAAACGGTGTGTTCAACAAAATCTAGTTTCTCGTCGTTAATTTTAATGTTATTATTTACTTTCTTTACGTTTGGTAGAACAAATTTAATACACTTCGTTTTCTTAGCATTTAGAACTAGGTTATTTACTGTAAACCAGCTTAGAACCTGCGACACAGCGCTGTTTGCTTCGTCAAGTTCCTCTAACTTTCTATCGATTTTAAATATAAGAGAAGTATCATCCGCGAACAGTACAATGTCAGCTTGGTTCTGTACTACATAAGGTAAATCATTTATGTACACTAAAAAAAGGAACGGCCCCAAAATGGATCCTTGAGGAACTCCCATTTGAACATGAGAGCCCGAAGAAGTCGTACTATTGATTTGTACCTTTTGTATCCTATCACCTAGATATGAATTTAACAAACTGAGAGCTCCATTATTTAATCCATAGTGCCTCAATTTCAAAAGCAAGGTCTCGTGATCCACGCAGTCGAATGCCTTAGACAAGTCACAGAATACTCCTACGGCATTCTGCGACTTCTCCCAAGCATCGAAAATGTGTCGAACAAATGTGACACTCGCGTCTGTTGTAGACCGACCCTTAGTAAAACCAAACTGCTGGCTGTGAAGTAAGTTATTTAAATTAAAATGACATAGCAGTTGGTCGAGAATAATTTTCTCGAAAATTTTACTAAGTACTGGTAGAATAGAAACCGGTCTATAATTCGTGGGGTCTGATTTTGTGCCCGATTTAAAAAGAGGTATAACTTTACTGATTTTCATTAAATTTGGAAAAGTGCTATTTTCAACACTCATATTAAAAATGTAAGCTAGATATGGTGCTAAGATATCAATAACAGAGCTCATCAATTTGACAGACAATCCCCATAAATCTTTCGAGGTTTTAAGTTTCAGCTGTTTGAATACTTTAACAATACTACTCGGATCAACGCGTTTGAAATCAAATAATTCAGTGCAAGCAGTAACATTACTTTTCAACAATATATCAGCTTGAACAGGAGAGGACCTGAGAGATTCTGTAGTTTTTACAGGGATGTTCGTAAAGAATTTATCAAAAACTTCAGCTACATCTTTATCTTGTTTAACTAACCCAGTGCTCGATTCTATATTATATTCTAATTCACGCGGTTTCGAAGCCTTTGTTTCGCTATTTATTACTTGCCAAACTGCCTTTATTTTATTATCCGCGGTCTTTATTTTACTACTAATATGCATCTGTTTGGCTGTATAACACACTCTTCGAAATATTTTAGAATAATTTTTGACGTAGCTTTTAAAACTATCAGTGTGTGTATACGTTTTTTCCTCATATAAAGAATAAAGAGTATTTCTACTTTTGCGAATGCCTACGGTAGCCCAGTCACTGAACTTGAATGATTGACTGTTGGTAACTACCTTTTGAGGAAAATTATTTTCAAATTCTTTATGGATAATAGTAAAGAAATCCCTGTAAAAATCGTCAGGATTGTCTGTATCAAAGTTTGGACAAGGTAAGTTACTTATAAGACTATTTCGATATTTCTCTATCCGAGTATCAGTGATGGGTCGTGTACGAAATATAATTTTCTGAACATTTTTAAGTACTGGAAAACTGACCAGCTGCCCACTGTGATCTGACTTAAAACAGTTAAGGATACTGTTGTCTTGAAAGTCACAATTGCAAAAAACGTTATCTAAACATGAGGCAGTTGTTTCTGTAATTCTAGTTGGCTCCATAAATATATTAACAAGGTTAAAAGATGTAAACAAACTTAGAAATCTAGTTGTAATTGAATCTACTTCATATAAATCAACGTTAAAATCTCCACACACTATAATGGCTTTATTACTTTTAGATATGACCTTCAGTACATTTTCCATCACTGATTCAAAAACTGTGAAGTTAGCACTGTATGGGGGTCTGTATACGGCTACAACAATATGTTTCTCTGTTTCTATACATGAAATCTCCATAGTGCCCTCTATCGAAAGTCCAGTAATATCTTTGCGTTCTTTATATTTTAAACTATTTCTGATAAAAATAAGGGAGCCACCACGTAATTTGATCTTTCGACAGAAAGCGCTAGCGAAATGATAATTTTTAAAACCGAATAACAATTCATAATCCTTTAACCAATGCTCTGTAATACATAAAATGTCAATAAAAAATGTCTCTAAAAATAATTCTACGTCTAATTCTTTGCCAGAGAAGCCTTGAATATTTTGGTGAACTAGTTTTAATATTCCAAGCTTCTCTTTTGTCTTATTGTCTAGTTTAAAGATGAAGTACCATTCGTGGTACATGGCTGACTACCGTCAATAAAAAGTTTTGTACTGTAAAAGACAGTACAGTCAATAAGTTTACTGCCTGGTCTGGCAGAAGTGTCTGTAATATAAAAAACTAGTACTGAACATATAATTTTTTTAAAGTACTTAGATAGATATATTCTATCTGTCGTTATTATACAATTTCGAATAAACTTATTCAAATCTAAATAAATAATATTACTATGATGACAGGTTCTGTTATAAAGGTGTTGGTTGAGAGAAAATATATAATTATTTTCCTCACTAGCTAATGTATTTGAGTATGGAAAAGAACAAATAATTAAGTTTCCACACTCAACAGTCATTAGTGACCTATGATACCTAGTCAATTGCTCTTTTGTGAGCCCTGTACTATTGCCTACTAAAAGAATAACGGTAGTGTTTGCATCATATTTACACTGGAACAATTTTGTGATGATTTGCGAATATGACGCGCCAGGCATGCACACATTAATAATGTCATGATCAAAAGAGTTTTTTAGAAGTAGTCCTAAACCTATGCCTATATCGTCCGAGAACACAACAGTCTTTTTCGCTAGACGTGGGACACAGTCTTTCTGGGGCGCGACGATGTTTGGCAATGCGGTCGTGACCTTTTCGGGCCCTCGCAGCGCCCCACCTGTCGGCGCAGCGGGCGCGGGCGCCGCGGGCGGTGGCGCTGTCGCTGACGCCCCGCGCCTCGAGGCTCCGCGAGCTCCGACCCTCCGCGGCTCGGCTCCCGGCGGCACATCACCGGCCGGCGTGACACTTGGCAGCGCGGCACACGGCGGCTCGTTGTTGGGCGGTGCGGTGTCGCACATCACTGCGGCCAGCGGCGCACCGGCGGAGAGCACGGCACTGCATTTCGCTGCTCTGCGTGACGCAGCCCTACGCGGCGTGGCCCTTGCCGACGCAGCACTAGGCGACGCGACACTGGGCGGCGCGGCTCTGCGTGTCGCAACCCTACGCGATGCGGCCCTGGCCGGCGCAGCACTAGGCGACGCGGCACTGGGCGGCGCGGCTCTGCGTGTCGCAGCCCTACGCGATGCAGCCCTGGCCGGCGCAGCAATAGGCGACGCGGCGATGGGCGGCGCGGCTCTGCGTGTTGTAACCCTGCGTGATTTGGCCCTGGCCGGCGCAGCACTAGGCGACGCGGCACTGGGCGGCGCGGCGCTGCGTCTCACAGCCCTACGGGGCGTGGTACCTCGCGGCGCGGTCTCGCGGCGCGTGGTACACGCGGCGCTGGTGGACGGTGAGGCTCCAGAATCTACGACCAGCCCCCCGCGCTGCAAAACCTCTCTAGACTCGCTGCTTGTTTTGGCGCGTAGTGTTTCCAGCTCCAGGTTTCGGTCGTGCACCAGAGACTCAAGCCGTTCCGTGTTAATTACCAGGGACTCTGTTGCCTTGATGTGTTCGGCAATTTCCTTCTGTGCATTGTCATATAGTTGCTGTATTCGGGCTAATTGGCGTTGGAGCTCACAATTTTCTTGTCGTAATTTATATTTTTCTTCATAACCTTCATCATCATCACTATATTTATCCCTCATTGAAGTGAGATCTATGGTCATGGACTCATTATTTTGGCAATTTTCTTCATGGACTAACTCATTGTATAATGCCAAAGTTTGTTGTGACTCATTGGTAGAATGTTGGTCCTCATGAGCTTTTATTGTATTATAGGCTACAGCAACCTGTTGCTCTAGTTCTCTGATACGATTTAGAGCAGCCTCATGGTTGTTTTGACATTCCTCCTGTGAGTTGATCACGGATTGTAAGTGGTCCCGTTGCTCCTGTAAGTCCTTATACCGACCATCTAACTCAGTGAGCTCGTTCTTTAAAAACAGTATTCTATTATTTATATTTATTACTTCTGCCTCACTCTCTTCATGTTCTTCTAGAAGCTTCTTGCATTCCTCTTGAGATGCCTGTAGTTCAAGAAGGGCTTGCTTCAGTTTTTGTTCTAATTCCTTTTTGCTGCAGGGAGCCATACTAGACAGAATCTGAAATAATAAAGGAAAGGCAGCAGTAACTATTCCAAGAAAAATAGAAAATACCTATAATAATTATTTTACTTAGTAAACAACAATAAGTACCTACATAACGGAATGCTATGTGTATGTCTGTATTATGTTATTTGTGTCTAATTTGTGGAGTAAAAAGTAATGTTTTACACTGCTACAATAAACAATATATTGCTAACAATATAATGTTATTGCAAGTGTGCAAATAAGCAGAAAATATTGTGTGTTTCCGTTGCTTTTGTCGTCAACTTTGTTTTTACTTAACGTCAAAAACAAAGCGAGACTACAACGGTGCCGGGTGTGAGGTTGGACTTTAATCTCTGGTGTGATCTGTGTACTATTATGTTATAGCAATAATATTTATCGCTAGCTAATGTAATAATATAGAACAAAAGCAATACTCCCCAGATTTTAGTCCGTATTTTCGAATTCGTAACGTCGGTGTCCGTTGGTCTCCGTACGACAATCAGCTGATTTGAATTTACACAATTTTTTCCACTTCAAATACACAAATTTATATTTTACACACTTTATATACTAAAATTAATACAAATACAAGTAAATTAATCGGCTAAAAACTATGATATTAATAAAAATAAGAAATTAAAACTAAGATACGCGTCTTGACATTTACGCGTCAGTGTTGCCAATCATGTATTACATTGATTTATATCATGTATTACATAATTAGGTAAACCACTGATACCGTTAAACCACAATACGGAACTAAAACTAAACTGCTTAAGTTAGACGCTTGAAATTTGCCATGCAGGTACCATAGTAAACTTAAAGCTTAGTTGCAACAGGATATTGCAAAATTCCCTCGGGAACGGGAGTTAACGGGAAAAAACATTTTTATGAAAAAAAATAAACTGCATAAGTTAGATGCTTGAAATTTGACATGTACTCCCCCACACACAAAGATCTCTCTTTTATAACACGCCACGCGGACGAAGTCGCGGGCAAAAGCTAGTAGGGGATAAAAGGATTAGAAGGATTGAAGTTCCCCAAAAACACGATAGATGGCGTTGTTAATTTTTAATGGGTGAAGTTCCTCATTGAATTAGAAGAAGAGCCTCGTATTTATTCCCCCAAAACTTTAACAAAGTTCGTCATGGAAAACATGCGTTGTGTTATTTCATAAATCATGACGGCTTCACAGTTTACTAAACTCGTTAACGTCTCTATTCGTGAGAATATAATATCGTTATGTTGTATAATGGTTTATTTATTATTTACTTAATGTTGTTTGCAGAAGCGAAGCGTGCCTTGGCGGGGCCCCGTATAAAGAAAATGTTTGGAGCCCTAAGAAAAAAAAAATTGAGGTACTTAAAGATTTCTCACAAAATAAAAAAAAAATGCTTTATATTACTGATGGTCTTCGACCTGGCATTGAATGACATTTTTGTATTGACTTATATACGTTTCATTGTCATTTTCTGCTGCGCTCGCTTCTTGTTTCTGAATTGTTATTATATTTTGCCAAATTTCATATTTCGTTTTTATTACCTTCACCAGCCGCCAACAAAGTCCTATATAGTCATGAGCAATATAATGTACCCACTTTAGGACTCTGTCGTACTAACATATTTGACATTTAGTGAGACTTACAGTTCAATTTGTCAAAAAAGTTAATGTGACATGATACCAAAGTGTATACATATTAATGCTCGTGACCGTATGTCATTTAAGTAACCGATAGGAAGTAGACTAGGGTCCCTACACCCTTAATCTGACAACATACATACACACATACATAAACTCACGCTCGTAGACCCTAATGGGGTGGGCAGAGCCACAAGTAAACAAAGACAACTTGCAGCCACTGTCGATACGATGTCGTAAGCTGGATATGATAAACCTTATGGTGATAAGGGATCAGCCTATCGCCCATAACATTAGTCCATCATGTTAGAGGACACAATCCCTCTGTCGGTTTTTACGACATGGCCGGGAAGACAAGCAGCTGAACGTGTTCTATGTTTTTTATTTGCTCCCAGGACAGCATAGAAGCATAATCTGACAACTATTACAAGAAGGAAAACTATTAGAAGAGTAAATACATTTACAGTGGTTACACAAAAGTACATTCTCAGTTCACTTACCTGAATGATCTTCAGTATCAGGGTGGTGTTCTGGAAGTCGTACTCCAGGCTGAAGTGGATCTGTCCGACGTTCTCCGAGGGTTCAGAGTTGTCGATGTACATGTCCACCAGCGAGATGGACCGGTTCTGGAGGAACGCCATCTGTTAGCCCAGAGCGGAAACACTTTAATGTGTCGCAATGGGATGTCTATTGGTTTTTCTGGAATTAGGTTCTAACTGTGAACGGAATTAAACATGAAAGCATTATTGTGGCTCAGAAATGACGAAAGGAAAATCGTACCGCGGGGCTTCAAAATCATACCGTCATACCTGGCCTTTATTGCTGCGGTATAAAGGTATAAATTGGCATGCGTCTTTTGTTACAGGTATTTCAACTTATTTACGAAACGGCGTAAGTGGGTAAGCACAGAAAAATAGCGACTTAAAATCCATAATATTAACGTGTTTTTTGGATTTTAGTGTTTTATTTTGCTACTGTTAGTGTGTTTTGGCATCAATAACCAACTGCAGAGAATATCAAGATCCTGCTTCCATGTTTATTCCGTTCATCGGCTTCTAAGGAATATGCAGAAAGATCATGATTTCTGGGCCTTTGATAAGATGGAGGAATGCAATAGGAGGTTCTGGCGTCAGAATTGTGTTTGCGAGGGAAGGCTTCGGGTTCCAGTTGGTTATTACGAAAAGGAAGCAAAATTTTGGGAAGATGTTTGAAATCGGGTTTTTATTTTTTTAGCAGATTTTTTTACTACTTGGCCGGACAAATACGGAGGGTTGAAGGCTCTTACCCGGTACAAAATTTAAGACTACAAGCCTGAGGATACCCAGTTGGGCGCTAACCTCGGCTCAGGGCGTCGTCTCAGAGGATCATATTAAAGAAACAATCGACCCTAGTGGGCCAATAGCGATAAGCACTGAATGAGTCGACTAAGCCGGCGGGGTCAGTATCGGAGTCTTGAGGCTGATTGGCCTCTAGAGCAGAGACATTTTAATATTTAGGAAGGCATTTCTGGTAAAATCCAGATTTTCCGGACCTCATGGAAAATCGGATATAGTCTGATAAGAAAGAATAAATGTGATTGGATTTCTCAGATAAGGTACAATCTAGATGATTGGAAAAACATTGGTTTTTTGAAAAAATACTTTAGCAACTAGAGAGGTTTTGGGATAAAATAATCAGGTTTCGGAGAATTTTAATCTCTTGAAGTGAAAAATATGGAAAGAGTCAGGAATTAGCTTGATTCTCAGAACGAATTCAGGATAGTCAAATTACTTATCCTAAATGAGAGAGATTTTAGATGAATGCTTCGAGTTCATTTCTCTTCTACGAAGTTCATCATGTTCCCAGTATTATGCCGTTTCCACAGGGTCCGCTTACCTAACTTGAAGATTTGACAGGTCCGATTTTTAGTAGAAGCGACTGCCTGTCTGACCTTCCAACCCGAATGCAAAACCATGACCATGAAGTTATGAATCTTTGCGATCTTAATGATGACTGAAAAGTTTTTGGACCATTGCTAGTATATTATGAAGTATAGTGCCGATTTGGACTCCGGTTCTGGACTTGTACCAATAACTTATTCATTTATTTTAAGTGTAGTTTTCACTAACACAGTTGGCTCGACCATTATAGATGGCAATACGGCTTACCACCGATCACGTTGGTCTAACAGAATGCTAGGTGAGGTGTGGGTAACTGGGTACTTAGTTCATCTTGCGATGAATTTAGGTTCCTTTGATTACCTCAATTGGGCTGACGATCGGCTTTGTTTTCGTTGAGTTTACTAATCTGAACTTCACCAGAATTTCATTACTATGTAGCTTTCGAATCTTAGTAATTTCTGGGAATATACATCAAATGTAATAACTTTGTGGGAAGTTATCTAACGGGTAATTTGATCTATTTGTTACCATTTGGTTATAAGTTGGAATAATTTGGGTAAACTGAAAAGCGTGGATAAGGTGTTGGACGGATCCAATTGTTAAGATGTTTCGAAGTTAATTTTGGTCGCGTTGGATTTTAGATGGATGATATCTGAAACTAAAAGCATCAAACCTGCAATTCAACTGTTTCAGAATTCTATTGCAGTTAAATTGCAGTTATGGCAACCGCAAAGAAGCTGCATTGACTTGCACCTCAACGTTTTAAATGCAGTCCTTTTCGATACCAAAGACAAAATGAGAAAATGTCCATCATCCCTTCAGAGATATTACAGACGGGAGTATACTACATTTTTCTGCCAATTTTTGCGGGAGGTGAGATATACACGTACAGCACACTTATCAGAAAAATCAACGTCTCTATAAACGCATAGGTATCAAAACAAAATCGTTACACAAATAACGAAACATGAACCGATCCTTCATGTGCGGTCACGAGTACTAATATGTATACACTTTGAAACCATGTCACATTAACTTTTTTGACAAATTAAACCGTAAGTCTTATTAAATGTCAAAAATGATAGTGAGACAGGGTTCTAAAGTGGGTACATAATATGATATTGCTCATGACTGTACCAGTGTACCTACTTCAGCAGAGGTGACGCGTGCGTTTGGCAACTCCCGTCTGTAATATCTCTAGTTTATCGCAAATACTTCGAAACAACTTGCTGAAAGAAAAAAAAGATTAGTAAAACATGTCAATATAAGTCAGAGCATTGCTTAAATCCTTGAAAATGTGCAACTAAAGTCGTGGCGAAAGAAATGCCGACAGTATTTTGACTTTCCGTTTCAATAAAATGTACTAATAACAGAACATAAACTAGACAGAATGCACTGCATGTAACTAGTTTTGATAGGGATATAACTCGCCAAGACGCCATGGCGACGTCGCCAAACAATTCGCATCGAAATATATGGCAGCCGGTAACTCACTCACCAGCAATCGGCACCCTTAGCCTATTAACTTTATTTTATTTCCCGGGTAAGAGCGCTCAGCGCTCCCCACTAGTCTGACGAAGTAGTTAATGTCACATGCGACAAATCTACTATAAGTCACGTCAAAAAAGGTAGCTCACTTGGCGACGCTCAGGCAACTTGGCAAAGCCTTGCCAACGACGCTATTTCAATACAAATTGTTCGGCGTCTTGGTGAGTTATATTCCTTCTTCTTTTTCCTCTCTTACGACCATTTTTTGTAATAAAAAAATAAAAAAAAAACTTCAAGTCAAAGGAACACCATCATCCTCCAGCCCTTATCCCACTCTAGGTGGGGTCGGCACAACATGTATTCCTCTTCCATTCATTTCGATCAGTCTGTCTGTGTGTGTAAGTGAAAGGTACAGACGACGCAGTTGCAGCAGAGATTAAGAGGGAGATGGCACGATGAGATAGAGAGCCGTGGAAGAATAGGAGGATGGTCTTTGCCCACGTTGTGGTTTAAAAAGTTACATCCGGTACAAGCAGTGGTATTTTCTGTGGAATTCATGTTCTTTATAGATGAAAGAAACGCTAAATAGATTACAAGCGAGATAAATCTAAAAAAAGCAAATTATGTCAGCATTTTTTTAAACTATTTCTATATCTAAGTTGTATTTAAATCGTGGTTTTGGTATTTTAAAATTAAAAAAAAAATAAAGTGCGACACATAATTACGTTTTTTAAATACATTTTTTAAACGAAGAAAAAAAAGATTTTCATTTCACAAAATGTAATGAAAAGAATGCATTAATAAAGTTTTAAAAACTAGTAAAGAAATATTTTTGTGGCGCACTTTATTAAATATTTGGTTATTTTGTTAATAAAATTACTATTTAAAAATCAGCCGTTGCGTTAGTGCTAAATCCTTCTATTCTATGCTATTCTATAGGTATACTATAACCTAGCGTGAGCAACTATGTTCTATAGATCTAGAATTAAATTGGATATTGTGTTTTAATGTGTTTAAGTTTAATTTTGAAATGAAAATAACCCAATTTATTAGTGTTGTTTTATTTAAAAACTCGTGAAAACTCCAGTATTATAATGAAGTTTATTTGAAAAATAAAATAAAATGCAGAAGTGTCTACTTAAAACGTAATTGAAAGCTAAAATTTCATTTTTCAAAATCCATTTTTGTTGCAAAAAGTGCCGCTAAAAATTTCATAAATATGTACAATACAAAATAATTTCTCGAAAAGCTCCTTTAAGCTAAGGCTCACTCAAATCCCAAGCGGTTTTCGTGAAAAAAAAAAAAACTTTTTATTTTAATGAAAAAATTGCAAATTGAAAAACTGTCAAGCATTTTGCTATTGTACAATCTTTTTTCGTGAAAAATCTTCTATTTTTTCCTGATACAACCTCTTCTACCTACCATTTTTGAAGGAGAGAGCATGGAAAGAGAAGACATTGTTTAGAAATATCGCCGAAAAGAAAAAAAAATAGTTAAAAAAAAAGATAGTTGGAAAATCTAGGCACTAGAACTATTTATTATCTACTGCACTACACATTTTTTTCTTGGTCACTTTTTCTTATCTTTTACACTGTTAGGCACATAAAATGTCTTTTAAATATCATAAATGTTGTAGAGAGAATGATGCATTGTACTGAAAGGAATACAAATATTTATATTTCACTTCGCACCGTACGTCAATAGTATATTTTCGTGATACATTAATTTATTTTCATACAAGTACAGTCTTATACATTATTATGATATCTCTATCACATATTTACATAATCATCAACTTATAATGAAAACTAAGCATGCGCCTTTATTAACAAAACCTCAGGTTTTACAATTCATTTCAATCAGGTTAAAATTTTAAACTACAAATCAAACTGGAATTGGATTATTTTGAAACTAACGCGCCTTTTTACGGTTTTGTTAACAAAAATCACTTCTGAATACGATTTTTCAAAAGGCGATTATGTGGTTTTCAGATTGGGTTTAATATAACGCGACGATATTTTCGATATTACCCACATTTTAAAATAGTGTTGTATGTTTAGTGTTATAAATACCTGTAATATATTATAAATAAGTAAGTATGCTTGTATTAAACACTTCTACCGCACCACGGACACTTCATCCAAAACACGTCATTTTACACAGACACTACACATTGGTGCTAATTCCTGTAAATACCATCTAATTTTATTTTAGGTTATATCTGTCATTTTCTTATCCGCCGAAAAGGAAAGGGACGGGTAATCGACAAGCATAAAATTTATGGAACACACGTCAATTTTAAGCACAAATCTAAAACAACCGTCTAAAAATTCGCCCGGGTTATTCATTTATTTACTCATTCTTCCTAAAATTAAGAGCTGTCAATCATCCGTCCCTTTCCTTTTCGGCGGATAAGAAAATGACAGGTATAACTTAAAGTAAAATTAAGAGATGTCTGCAGGAATCGGGGCCATTGACGCTATCGTACACGCGCATCTGTGTGTGACGTGTGACGTTTGACGCCCTTGAAGACTAAAGTAAGGCCGAGTGGGGTGACATAAACCTAGCTCAGCCGCTGGTGGGGAGCGGAGAGTTGCCGTGCTATACGTATTCCTTATTATATGCCTACTTATATGCTACAATTTTTAGTTTTACAAAAAATATACAGGGTGTTAGTGACATCGTAACGAATACTGAGGGGGATGATTCAGACCATGATTCTGAGTTGATATCAAGTGGAATTTTCAGTCGGAAAATTCATGAAAATTTTTGTTTTTTTTAAGTTATTTTCTGTTCCATACTTTTGCGACGGAAAATTCCACTTGATATCATCTCAGAATCATGGTCTCAATCATCCCTCAAAGTTTTCGTTACGATGTCACTAACACCCTGTATTTGAAAACACTAGTGCCCGCCAGTAAATGTGATTTGATAATTTCCGGCGAAGTTGTGAATAATCTTGTAAACATATAAATTGTAGCATTATAACAAATAAAACGTCTGTCAAAATTTTATCAACAATCTTTTGTAATTATAAAAATAAACTAAGTTTCTCCTCCCATTTTTCTAGAAATTGATGGTGATTCTAGTTCAGTACCCCTAATTTTATTTTAAGTTATACCTGTAATTTTCTTATCCATTAAAAAAGATAGGGACGGGTAAACCACATGCATAAAATTTATGAAACACACGTCACATTTTAGACATAAATTTAAAAAGCACTTCCAAAATTTCTTTTTTCGACAGAATTAAGTTGACAGTACACGTCAAACAGGTTGCATATTTTATTCGCCCGGGTTATCTATTCATTTTAAAATTAACTGTTCACTTAAAATAAAATTAGGAGGTGTCTGCAGGAATCAGGGCCACTATGTAAACTACAATAAAAAAAACTTAAAAAAATGCGTAGTTTTCGACTTTTTAATCTATTTTTCAGAGCGCTCAAGAATTCCTTTATGCATCGTAAAGTAGGTAAGTAATTTAAAGACACATTTTTTTACTATTTCAATACCCACCATAATACATCATGAAGCCAGAAGGTCGCAGAAAAAGCCTTCATTCATCCATGATTGATTTCATTGGTGATCCTCAAAAGGAATATTCGATAAATAATTCAGCGAGGGCGTATTCAACGGAGGGAATAAGGGACTTGGGACCTTTGGGAGGGGTTGAGGTTAAAGAATATTGTCCAAAGGTACAGTAAGCTTGAAGATACTCTTTGGAAGTTGTCAAGAAAATAGGGGATCCATTTTATGTATTATTTTATGTGTCGGAGACAGCATGCACTTAGCTAATCCCAACGGTTTCGCCAACAAAATCACAATGAACATCTGGAGTAGGTCTATCCTAGTACAGTATTCATGGAAGCCTGTCTCGGCTGCCACATGAATAATTCTGAGCCTGAACTACGCAACTGGTTGCTTCAGAACAAGCTTCGGGATATGTATGTCCATACGACTAATGATTTTTTGGTCACCCTAGCCCTAAGCATCTTTTTTTAGGGTTCCGAACCTCAAAAGTGTTTTAACCGCTTGTGGTTTAGCGGTTAGAGCGTTGTGCTCATAATCTGGAGATCCAGGTTCGATTCCCGATGGAGACATTATCGAGAATTTGTGAGACTAAGTATATTATGTTGCTAATTATATTGCTACTTTTTATTTTGATCAGAATAATAATTGGTGGAAGATGTAATTGTGCCGGGGTGTAATAAAAAGGGTCAACATTTATACCCAAAAACGAAGATAAAAGATGCATAATTATGTCTGTTTTCTCTGAAATTAGAAGGTTAAACGAAGGAAAATCTAGCAAGCTCCATCTATATTGTTTTTGGGGAACGTAACCTGGAAAGTCCTTCATTGACCTATTTTTTTTTTGACGTGACTTATTGTAGATTTGCCGCAGATGGCATTAACTACTTGGCCGGACAAATAGGGAGCGCTGAAGGCTCTCACCCGGTACAACGTTTAAGACAACGGGCCTGAGGGTGCCCAGTTGGGCGCGAACCTCGGCTCAGGGCGTCGTCTGAGAGGAAAAATATTTGAAAGAATTAATCGACCCTAGTGGGTCGATAGCGATAAGCGCTGAATGAGGGAAATCGTCGACCACGCCGGCGGGGTCGGTATCGGGGACCTGAAGTGTTTGGTGTCGCGAGCTGATTGGCTGCCTCTATGGCTAGAGACCTTCATTGACCCACAGACCATGATTAATTTAGACAGGGCTGGCCCAAAACGACCGCAATATTTTAAACCATTTACAAGCTAACCACAACTTTACTGGGAGAATCTAGATTTAAAAATTTGGAGCCTTATTTTCATTGTACGTGGGTGGAATATTCAACGTGGAGCCGCAAGTAAGGTACCAATGAGTTTTCAAGTTCATTTAAGGGTTGTACATGTATCGATTATTATGGCCCTTCGAAGATACACCGACCTGCAGTGAAGCGGCGATCTGTGTGAGGCGAACACGCACTTTTTGTACTGTATTCATGTGTTATGTCTGATTGTTGAAATGTAGTTCTGTGCAATAAAGTATATTTGATTTGATTTGATTTTTTTAGTTTTTACCTCGAGTGAGGCGATTTTAAACACACAATTCGGTATGTATTTAAGGAAAAAATAAGTTACGCTAATTCTAAAACTATTACGGGATTTCGTCTTAATTAACCAATTTTTTTAGGTCACAATAGATCTAACTAGGTCGCAGTGGCCATTCGGGCTGCATTAGTTCGAGCCTTCTCAATTACACTCTCTCTCTCTATTCAAGAGCTGCGCTCTTGTCGGTGGAGTAACCGCCATTCCTCTCTTCTTCCCGCCAAAACCTTCACCTCCTGATACGACACGACCTGCACCTTCTCTTTTATTTGTTTCATAAATGTTATCCTAGGTCTACCCCTTCCTCTCTTCAATTCAATTTTTCCTTCTATAATGTTAATTACACAAATAATAATAAATCGTGGGTCTACTAATGACACTCACACACTGTTTATTATATCAAGAAGATAATAATAATATGCAGTTTAACAATTGTTAAATTCAAAAATTTAAAATTAAAATTTAAAATTTAACGCGATGTTCGTGCGTCACCCAACAGGGTCTACATAATATCAGCGTCGTGGTTCACGCCGCGACTTGTGCTGAGTGAGGCCCTTTTATCTCAGGACGTCCACCACCACCTTATGATCATTTCGACTAACATCCTTCTTGCTTCTTTTGTAATTGTTTTAGTGGAAATTTGATATGATATTGTTGTCTTTCTTTTTGTGTGTGGCGTCCTTTTATAATAAACTATTTCTATTCTATTCTATTCTATTCTAAAATTCAAAAATATCTCTATTCAGTAGGTAACATAGTTACACTTTGAATCGTCAATTTTTACATAACGAACGACATTCTGATATGTTTTAACAGTTTCTTTGCTTATTGAAATGTGACGTCACCGGGCAAAATGTCACGTGACCAACGGTTTTCGCGCGAAATTTGAAATTAATGAAGAAAAATTATTTTTTTTAGCTTTATTATAATTTTTTTCGAGAAAATAAATTATTTTAAGAGGTATAAAGGACATTGGCGAGAAAATATTTTAAAAAAAGTTAGCGTCTAGAAATGCGACATTTACTAATCTTCGTGAAATAATTTTGGCCAATTTTTCAATATATCGTAATAAATAATAATTTCTGTCCTAGGGTTTCCCGTGCGTTTATTTTAAGAACACATATAGACTCATTTTAGATATTTTTTAAGAATAGACGCTGTAATTTGGACTTAAATAAAAACTTGTATGGGCGCTCGCCATTGTTCTTTTACTAGCTCCATGTTTACGCTTTTTCTCCTCTTCGTTATACATTATACTCACAAATATACAATACAAAAAAAAAACACTACATAATAGATTCTCGATACTACGCCTACTTACTAAACGCTCCTAGCAAAAAAAAAAAAAAAAAACATAAAACGCCTAAATAACGCGCCTTAGCAAAACTTCGTATTTCAGTCACGCGTGTTCATTGCAATGAATAATTCAACAGGCGCTAAACAAAACAAGCGCACAGGTTTTCATGAAAATTAAGAGATTTCAAAGCTACTGTTATAATACCTATATCGAAAACGGGCTAACGGTAATTGGGACAGTTTACGAAATTTGTTTTCCATCTAATCATCTCTTTTAGTCCATTATCGTGCAAATTTCAGCAAGTAATAAGTATAACATAACATAAACTGCCTATATACATCCCACTGCTGGGCACAGGTCTCCCCTAAATCAACCCGAGGGGGTATGGAGCATACTCCACTACGCTGCTCCACTGCGGGCTGGTGGAGGTGTTTTTACGGCTAATAGCCGGGACCAACGGCTTAACGTGCCCTCCGAAGCACGGAATCATCTTACTTTTGCGGACAATTAGGTGATTCAAGCCTGAAAAGTCCTTACCAAACAAAGGACAAAGTAAGGATAGGACAGGAAGTAATAAGTATATGAGAGGAATAATGCGGATAAAAACTAGAAGTAGGGTGTCTTTAAATTTTGACAGTTCTCCATACTGTCCAGCTAAAATTCGTGATAAATTGTTATAACGCGTTGCTCCCAACGTGGAGTGTACCCGTCTGAAGGTTAAGGTTATAAAAAAGAAAATCAGCCAGTTGGAAAAATGGAGTTTTGATGCAAAAGAAAAACTAGAAGCACAAAATATGGGTGGCAGCACTGTTGGGTGTCTTTAAATTTTGACAGTTCTCCTTACATAATGTACATTTTCCCATTTGTATTTTTAATTTTAATTCATTTGTTTCCAACAATACTTAATTTTGTTGTAAGTATACCTATGTATATGTTATAGTTTTAACTCTTATGTTTTCTAAGAAGATTTATGGCTGTTTTAATTTAGATGTTAATTTCTGTTTAAGTTTTATACATATTTAATTATATATAAATATATATATATATACACTTTTATACAAGTTTGTTGTTGTAATTACGAATGCTGTGTGTACCTGTAATTGGAGCACATATACAAAAACTAATTTAAGACTTGCATTTTATAACTTTACACTATGTGTACTGTTGGTATACTTATCTAAATAAATAAAAAATAAATACTATCCAGCTAAAATTCGTGATAAATTGCTATAACACGTTGCTTCCAACGTGGAGTGTACCCGTCTGAACGTTGAGGTTATAAAAAAGAAAATCAGCCAGTTGGAAAAATGGAGTTTTGATGCAAAATAAGTTTTTATCATCTTAACATTCCCTTCTTAATTTTAGCCACTATATCCTCTTTTACACCACACCTCTCTCTTATCACACTGTTTCTCACTCTATCACTCAACTTCACACCGCAGATGCTACGCAACGACCTTATTTCTACGGCATTAATCCTACTTTAGCTATGCTCGGTATTTCCCTGCTCGATCGAATCAGAAATCCGCATCCGCTGGAGAACTAAAGTCACCGTCATAGCTCGGAGAATTGCAAAGCTGAAGTGGCAGTGGGCAGGACACATAGCGAGGAGAACCGATAGCCGCTGGGGCGGAAAGGTTCTAGAATGGCGACCACGTGTCGGACGACGCTCAGTGGGTAGGCCCGCTACAAGGTGGACCGACGATCTGGTGAAGGTCGCGGGAAGCAGCTGGATGCGGGCAGCGCAGGACCGATCGTCGTGGAGATCCTTGGGGGAGGCCTATGCCCAGCAGTGGGTGTCGTACGGCTGATGATGATGAATCCTATTTTCATGCTTCTTCTGCCATACCCAACATTCACTACCGTACTTCAAGGGACAAGTACTGCATTGTGAATATCCAGCCTCGCATGTTGCGATATACATTGGCTACTAATAACTGCATGCATTGTCCAAACGTGAAGCTCAAAGAAAATCTAAGTAAATCAAAATAGAAAGGAGCGTTTTCTAAACTACCCTAATGCGTCTGAACTTATCACCAGTTGGAAAGTAATCTAAAAGGGGAACTACCTTTTTGGGTTCTAATCTCGAGTTGAAAAGTTGCACAGAAGCTGTTTAGTTGAATCTTGAAGGGAGACAGGACATACAGACAAAGAGAATGGCAACAAAAACGTTTTCATCTAAAATTATGTCAAGACGAGGTCATATCGATTCAAATGTCAAAAAGTTATCAGAAAGGTTGAAAAAGCCACACCAAACACTACAGCTATTGCTCTAGTTAGAAACTAGTTTCAAATCAGTTACTTTTTACTAAACGTCAAAACACGAACTTGAATGTGATGTCATAGAAAAACGTGATAAAATTCGGGACTTTTTATTAAGTTTTTCATGACTCCCTGACTTACCCTATATAATATATTATACTACACACCCCTGCCTATCCCTTCGCGGATGCAAACGTGATGTTATGTTTTTTTTTTAATCAGTACATGGGAGTTTGCTCATTTATAGAAGCAATGGTCCATGTGAGTTACTTATGTGTCCTATGAGGTTATAGGCTGTGACGAAGTACAGTCATGAGCAATATAATGTACCCACTTTAGGACTCTGTCGCACTAACATATTTGACATTTAGTGAGACTTAGGCTGCCTGTCCATTGAAGCGGAGCGAGCTTGCGGAGCGGTGAAACGGATAAAAAAAACCAATAGGATCGCATAAAAACTCCGCTCAGCTGCAGTGGACAGAGATTGGTCAATCCTCTCTCTCTCTCTATTTAAGAGCTGCGCTCTTGTCGGTGGAGTAACCGCCATTCCTCTCTTCTTCCCGCCAAAACCTTCACCTCCCGATACGACACGACCTGCACCTTCTCTTTTATTTGTTTCATAAATGTTATCCTAGGTCTACCCCTTCCTCTCTTCCCTTCAATTTTTCCTTCTATGATGTTTGTTATAAATGAATCGTGTCGTATCAGGTGGCCAATCATATTTCCTCTCCGGTTCTCTATAGTCTTCAATATGGTTCTCTTTTCTTCAACTCTTCAATCCAATCCTATTGGTTAATATTTATCCGTTTCACCGCTCCGCAAGCTCGCTCCGCTTCAATGGACAGGCAGCCTTACAGTTCAATTTGTCAAAAAAGTTAATGTGACATGGTACCAAAGTGTATACATATTAATGCTCGTGACCGTACACAAACCAAAGTTCGCTAGTCTTTCTGCCCGTGTGTATTATTTGTAACAGTATCTATTCTGTATAGGTACTTATTTATTTCTTCCCCCCTATTCCCGTTCTATTAAACTTGATAGAATTTGATCGTTTCACGAAAGTTTTGACTTGCTCACTTCAACCGTTGAAGCGAAGCGATTCGACATAATTTAATTATCTGTTTGTGTATTTACGCCGTTTGACGAGTTGACTAGTCAAATGTGTAGGGTGGCCATTAATTTGGATTTTTCTGGACATGTTTTTCGTTTCACATTTTTGATTGTGGAAAAAAGTACGCGTGAGATGTCCCCATAAATTGAAAAAAATGCCGTAAAAGTTTGATTACCTACTTACTTCCCAAATACATACACATTACATCAATTATTACATTTTTTTGTGAGTAAAATATACCTATCCGGGGGTTTTAACAGGCCACATTGAAACAATTAATCTAAAAAAGCAATATTATTTAGACGCTTCGCTTCAATTTGACCTTGAAATCCCTCCCGGTCAAAACAAATTTGTATCCCACATTGATATTTAGAAGATATGAATGCATGGAATTAACTGTATGGGACAGTTCCCAGCCTAATATCAGTATATTAGGCAGCTAAATTACAAAATTGTATAACAATATTTTTTGTTTTTATGGGCACGTTAAGCCGTTGGTCCCGGCTATTAGCCGTAAAAACACCTCCACCAACCCGCATTGGAGCAGCGTGGTGGAGTATGCTCCATACCCCCTCCGGTTGATTGAGGGGAGGCCTATGCCCAGCAGTGGGACGTATATAGGCAGTTTGTTATGTTTTTTTTAACGTCTAGGGCACGGTGCCGAGGTTTTTCTTGCAACTTCTTTTCCCCGGCTATACATGGTAAGTGAGAAGCTGCTGTAGTTTTAGGCGGATGAAACGTTATTTATGTAATACTTGACTATAAAAAGTGTAACCATGTTGAATTAAGATATTTTTGAACTTGAATCTGAACTTGTCTCGACAGAGAATTAAACACAAGACTTTTCATTTTGTGCTCAGTTAGGTGTCTTTGTAACACATGGGGCACTCCAAGTCAATAGGTAGCCACGCGAATTCCTGTAAATGGCCAAATTTTATGGCGACAGTGGCCTTGAATTTCAAATGACCTTGACCTACAAAACATCACAAAGCAAAGTACAGCTATTTACTCTATTACCGTAGGTAGTTATTAATTAATATGAAACTTGAGTATAACCCGGGTGCTTTCAAGGCCAGAGTGAACAGGCACCTTCTGGGCGAGCTCCATCTTAGGCCTCGTCAATGCCATCGAGCAAGTCTGGGGCCAAGTGCAAACCCATCAAAGGTAAAATAAAAAACGTGCTGCTAGTACAATTTAAAATACAATACACAGGTTCGAATCCAGAACGGGCCTAAACCAATGATCTTCAAAATCGTTTTTCAAATTCATGTTTGGACCATAAATGATTATCACGTGCTCAGTGGTGAAGGAAAACATCGTGAGGCAACCCACATACCCGAGAAATGCATTTCGGAGGTATGTGACCTAACCTGTATTGGGCTGGTTTTCCCGTCGCGGGTTGGAGGGTCAGACAGGCAGTCGCTTTTGTAAAAAACCGGACCTGTCAAATCTTTAGGTTAGGTAAGCGGACCCAGTGGAAACAGGATGACGCTAGGAAGATGATGATTACGGTCACGAGCATTAATATATATACACTTTGGTACCATGTCACATTAACTTTTTTGACAAATTGAACTGTAAGTCTCACTAAATATCAAATATGTTAGTGCGACAGTCCTAAGTGGGTACATTATATTGCTCATGACTGTACACAAAATTTTATTTATTGTTAGCTACACTGATCGCGGTATGTTCGCCTAGGCCTTCTTCTGCCAACTTTATCACTTACGTCATCATAAATCTTTTTCGTTAGCAAAAATCATTTCCGAAATATTCGAATGTGATTATTCAAAAGGCGCTTACTTGGTTTTCATTGCCAGGCACCAACGACCTTTTTTCTGTATTTTTCTTACAAAACCCTCTTTACTTGGCTGAATCCAGCCAATACCATTGTATTGACAGAGCTCATAGTATTCGAGGGCAGTGAAATCGATTCCCCGACGGAACCCAGAGCCGGAGTCAGAGAAAAGGACTACTTCTTCTTCTATCTTATCGTGTGGGTTGTGAGGTGGAATACTAGCCTCATCAACCCTGGTGTCAGGGTTATGATTGAGCCGCCAAAGGCCCCTGACATGGCTCATGTAACGACTACTCACTTACATCAGTAAATAGTAACCGGGACCAACGGTTTAACGTGCCTTCCGAAGCAGGGATCATCTTACTTTCGGACATTCAGGTGATCAGCCTGTAATGTCCTAACCAAACTAGGGATCACAAAGTGATTTTTGTGATATGTCCCCACCGGGATTTGAACCCGGAACCTCCGGATCGTGGGCCCAACGCTCATACCACTGGGCCACGGAGGACATCTTAGTATACGTCAAAAAAAGAATTCTGCCGGCGGCCCTGTTGTGGCTCGTTCGGAAAGTTAATTGATTTTCTGTCGACAACTGTCTCTTTACTGGAGCCTAGCTTCCTGCCCGTGACTCCGTCTATGTTCATAATATGATAGCAAATAAATGAAATCATCCTTATCGTGTGGGTTGTGTAGTGGAATACCAACCTCATCAACCCTGCTGTCAAGGTTATGATTGAGCCGCCAAAGGCCCCTGACATGGCTCATGTAACGATTACTCACTCACATCAGTAAATAGTAACCGGGACCAACGGCTCAACGTGCCTTCTGAAACACGGATCATCTTACTTTCGGACAATCTGGTGATCAGTCTGATATATGATCCACGCAGGATATTTTATTTTTGTCTGACATACGCAATAATAATAATACCTAACTGTTGTTTCGTTTCTCAAGTTCTTATTGAATTACTTCAGACGTTATTTACGAGACTACAGAGTCATATCGAATAAAACATTTAATTAAACGTCAAATTCTAAATAACATTACGAGGATTCTGGTAATTTACCTAAGTCAATAGGGACCTAAATACACACATCATCAGCTGATATAGTGAAAACCACGGAAGAAAGTTTTTGAAAAAATTCTTCAACAAAACCTCGAACTCTTTTATTTCGGTTCATTTCGGGTAAAAGTAGAGAACAGGGGGTTAAAATGGGCCACATCGAAGCAATTCATCTAAGAAAGCAATATTGCAATTTGATATTTGCGCATATAAAAGTAAGTGCGCAATGCAAACAACTGTCAAATAGCAATATTGCTTTCTTAGATGAATTGCCTCTGGCATTTTAACCCCCATGTTTATTTCGAGGTTTTGTGAACAAAACACAAACGTTTATAAAACATTTAGTACAAATTGCTCTGTAGCAATTTCTTCCAGGTAACCACTACCACGAATCAGCCATTAAAAAACTTGGATGGGGGGTTTCCACTATAGCGCGACGATGTATACAGGGTGTTAGTGACATCGTAACGAATACTGAGGGGGATAATTCAGACCATGATTCTGAGTTAATATCAAGTGGAATTTTCCGTCGCAAAATTCATGTTTTTTTTTAAATTATTTTAATTCGATCGAAAATTGCACTTGATATTAACTAAATTATATAAGCTAAATTAGCCCCCTCAGTATTCGTTACGATGTCACTTACACCCCTTACCAGTACATACAGATAGCCATACAAGTAGGTATTGGTGTTAGTAACACCGTAACGAATACTGAGGGGGATGATTCAGACCATGATTCTGAGTTGATATTAAGTGGAATTTCCTGTCGGAAAATTTACGATTTTTTTATGTTTTTTTTTTAAATTTCCGTTCCATACTTTTGCGACGGAAAATTCCACTTCTTATCAAATCAGAATCATGGCCTGACCATCCCTCAAAGTTTTCGTTGCGATGTCACTAACACCCTGTATACTATTAACCGATTTTAAATACTTATATATTTTTTTAATATATTTTTACGTTATATGATAACTACCCATTCAAATATACATTTAGGATAAGTCACCGAGACGCCGAGATCAGGTCGCCGGCGGTCGCCAAACAATTCATTTACAAATGTAAAGTGGGTAATCTGACTTGGCGACGCGACGCTTTAGCAACGGCGTTGCTAGCGACGTAGCCATGGCGTCTCAGTGAGTTATTATACGCCTAAGACAAGTATTACCTTAACCAATATAATGAGGAAATTTCCAAGCTACGTTCTCAAAAAACATATTATTATATAGATGTCACTGTACACGTTTGTCTTCGTTTAACCTTCTAATTTCATGGATAACAGACATCATCATCATCACCAGCCCATTAACGTCCCCACTGCTGGGGCACGGGCCTTCCCTATGGATGAGTAGGGAGATCGGGCCTTATACCATCACGCGGGCCCAGTGCGGATTGATGGTTATTAACGACTGCTAATGCAGCCGGCACCAACGGCTTAACGTGCCTTCCGAAGCACGGAGGAGCTCGAGATGAAAACTTTCTTTTAGTGGTCACCCATCCAATGACCGGCCTTTGCGAAAGTTGCTTTACTTCAACAATCGCAGACCGAGCGCGTTAACCGCTGCGCCACCGAGCTCCACAACAGACATACTTAACTTACCTATTATGCGTCTTTTATCTTTAATTTGGGTATAAATGATGACCTTTGTTATTACACCCAGGCACAACACATCTCTCCACCCATTATTATTCTGATCAAAATAAAGAGAAGCAATATAATCCTATACATAATCTAATCCTGCTTGCTTCTATGCTGTTCTGGGAGCAAATAAAAAACATAGAAAACGTTCAGCTGCTTGTCTTCCCGGGCATGTCGTAAAAACCGACAAAGGGATTGTGTCCTCTAACATGATGGACTAATGTTATGGGCGATAGGCTGATCCCTTATCACTATAAGGTTCATCATATCCAGCTTACGACATCGTATCAACAGTGGCTGCAAGTCGTCTTTGATTACTTGTGGCTCTGCCCACCCCATTGGGGATTACGGGCGTGAGTTTATGTATGTATAATCTAATCCAAATATCAATCATCAATTATTTTTATGAAAATAAGTAATTTTCTCGTATATTTTTTGGAGAACCTAGCTTGGAAAATCCCTTGTTGATTCCAACATGTAAATATACCTACTCAAATACTTAACATAATAATTTACAAACATACAACAACCATGAATGTATTAATGTACTACCATACAACAACACATCAACACTGAAAATATACCTTATAGTTACTTACTTTAACCGGCTGAACTTTATCCAGAATTTTGTACCGGGATATTTAATCCGATTACCCAGTTTCCTAAATGGGTTTAACCGGGTTTCTGTGATCAGATTATCGATATTCACACCCCGATTTTAAATTCTAGTTTCAAAATGCAGACTAAAAAGTTGTACTATATAGAATACAGACGAATTTAAGTTTAAAATTGATTGATATTGGTGCTGATTTCAGTACTCACCATCTAATTTTATTTTGAAAAAATGAAAATTTTTAGTAATATAATTATGACTTTTTCTTATCCTTCGAAAACGAAAGTTAATTGCTTCAATATGGCCTTTATAACCTCCCAGATCTTAGCAAAAATAGACAAGGAGAAAAATATTTTAGCCTGTTCAATTAGATACTTTAGTGAAATCAATTTTAACTTTTATTCATCTGTAATTACAATTAAAACCTAAATTCATCTGTAAGTATTTGATAAAAATGTTGTATTCTTCCGTTTTAAATCTGCCACTAACTTTTTTCCTCGGTTTTTCCTCAACTTCCTAATTTCATAAATCTACTCACATTCTCATTAAGAAAATACATTTAAAAAACCAATTACTTATTTCTGTATAACATATTTTTTACCATTACAAATTTTAAATTAAAAATAAATTTAATTTCCTCCCTTTCCTTTCTTCTCCTCGAAATTTCCTCAAAAAGGGATTGACTCCTCAAAAAGGTACTTACGGAAGGATGCGGCGGGTGTTCCTGTCCCTTGACATTTTGCAGCTGTTTGTTGTGCGCGGTGGGCGTGCGCTCGCCAGGGGCTGTGGACGCGCTGGCGGCTGCTCCTGCGCTGCTCCCCGCCGGGGACTTCGCTTGCGGCGAGCTTGTGGAGGTGGTCCTGGGGAGGGATGGCTTTACTTTAGTCTGCGCTATGTTATATCTGTATTACCTATAAATGCTAGTCACCCCTTGAGATATGTCTCCCGGTCGAGGGGAGGCTTGTGCCCAGCGGTGACACATATACAGAGTGTGAGTGACATCGTAACAAAAACTAACCGATCATTCAGACAATGATTCTGAGTTGACAACAAGTGGGATTTTCTGTCGCAAAGGAATGAAAATAATTCAAACTGAAAATAATTTAAACACTAATCTTTATGAATTTTCCGAAAGGAAATTCCACTTGATATTAACTCAGAATCATGGCCTGAATCATCCCCCTCTGTATTCGTTACGATGCCACTAACACCCTGTATAGCGTATTCAGGGTATGTCTATATTCTCTACCTATACATTGTAATTTTCTCCCAAATGAATGAGTGAGAAATGAGAATGAGAAAATGTATGACAATATTTTTATTCATCTAGACCAACTGACCTCGTAATGAACGTAATGGTGCTGATTACTCAAAAACATATTATGAGCATGCATGAAGACTTTGATGAGAGTGGAAGAAGCGGAAGTGGTCTGTCAGGACCGTAATAAGTGGAATTTTGTGGCCTCTACCTACCCCAAAGGGAAAATACTAATTACTTTGTGGTCCCTAGTTTGTTGATGTCCTAACCAAACTAGGGAGCACAAAGTGTTTTTTGTGATTTGTCCCCACCGGGATTCGAACCCGGGACCTCCGGATCGTGAGTACAACACGTCTTGTAATTATTAATTTTTATTTTGGTGCAATAAAGTATTTGTCTCCTGATTACTTGCGGCTCTGCCAACCCCATTAGGGATTACGGGCGTGAGGTTATGTATGTAGAAACTGTCTAAGAGCAGTATGCATAGCAAAAACCCGTTCCAACTTAGATGGACTTAAATTGAAACTGCAATGAACTGCTTCTAACAACTTTTGAATTTCTAAACTTAATTCTTGAACATTGTTTCTTGAAGAATCTCAATAAATAGCGCTTCTTCTTCTATTTTGTTATGGGGTCAATATTTCCCTATTTTGTTATGGGTTCGAATCCCGGTAGGGACAAATCACAAAAATCACTTTGTGATCCCTAGTTTGGTTAGGACATTACAGGCTGTTCAGTGTTCACCCGATTGTCCGATCCGATGATCCGTGCTTCGGAAGGCACGTTAAGCCGTTGGTCCCGGTTACTACTCACTGATGTAAGTTAGTAGTCGTTACATGAGTCATGTCAGGGGCCTTTGACGGCTCAATAGTAACCCTGACACCAGGGATGGTTAGGTTGGTACTCCTCCTCACAACCTACACGATAGAAGAAGAAGAACGGGGTCTAGGCGTGATCTCATGTATGTATGACTGTGTACAATGCCTCTGTCGGTTTTTACGACATGCCCGGGAAGATAAGCAGCTGAATCAGTTTACCATAGAAGCCTCAATTAGATATCTGCATTTGAAATGCGAACCGTATCCTGGTAGAAACAGTAGCAACAAGTTCCAACTAACTTCATTCCGAATGTTCTGGACTGTTGGTGAAGTTCTAACTGTCTGGTCT
The DNA here is from genome assembly GCF_024362695.1 of Pectinophora gossypiella. Classification (NCBI taxonomy): domain Eukaryota; kingdom Metazoa; phylum Arthropoda; class Insecta; order Lepidoptera; family Gelechiidae; genus Pectinophora; species Pectinophora gossypiella. The sequence goes on from NC_065431.1 coordinate 4,024,390, forward strand.
GGACTGGATTCTATACTTTAAAACTTGTGCTTTAAGGCATATGCTCATTACAGCGTATCATACTAGGACTGTGCTAGGACCGAACATTTTTTCTTGACTTATTGTAGATTTGCCGCAGATGGTATTAACTACTTGGCCGGGCAAATGGGGAGCGCTGAAGGCTCTCACCTGGTACAACGTTTAAGACAACAGGCCTGAGGGTGCCCAGTTGGGCGCGAACCTCGGCTCAGGGCGTCGTCTGAGAAGAAAAATATTTGAAATTAATCGATTCTAGTGGGTCGATAGCGATAAGCGCTGGAAAATCGTCGACCACGCCGGCGGGGTCGGTATTGAGGTCCTGAAGTGTTTGGTGTCGCGAGCTGATTGACCGCCTCTATCGCTAGAGTAATCGGTACCGTCCCTAGGGCGGATGTATTCGGAAGCCGCAACTACCAGGGGATTTGGGTGGTGCGGAGCAGAATCGAAAAAAACGTTTTGAAACTAGTGTTCGGACCACAAACAAAATATAAAAATGTGTATGGTTTTGTTACTATTAAAAAGGTATTGTCATAGACAAAAAAAAGACTTCCTTCTTGCCATCAAAAATGGATGCATAATCAATATTTTCTTGTGTTAAAAAATTATCTAAAACAATACTAAAAATATTATGGTGATTTATAAAATAATAATAATAAAAGTGTAAAATATGTGAATAAGTAAAAAAAAACAATAAACTTTAAAATATTACTTTATGTGGTCGTTTAATTACCAGCACACCACTCAACCATCACACCTAGAACGCCACAACTAGCTAGGACTGAAGGGGCGCGTGCCGGACGCTACTATGCCCATAGCAACGGAGCAACCCCGTTCTATCCCCGTATGTACCGGGAATTGGCTGCGGCACGCTGAGAGGTGAGGATATGGTATCCCGACGTGCCGGCAGAGTAGGGGAATGATTGGTGATGACGATGATAAAGTAGAAGCAACAGCAAGCAGGAATATATATACATTGTTTTAAGTTTACGCGGTTATTATCATAATTAAAGCACATAATAACGGGTTCTTACCGCGTTTAAATGGGGATATGAGACTCCCGATATTTCGACACTGTTGCAAGTGCCATGATCACGGGATGACTGATGAGATTGGAGTGGAGTAGGTAGATCCCGTGATCATGGCACTTGCAACAGTGTCGAAATATCGGGAGTCTCATATCCCCATTTAAACGCGGTAAGAACCCGTTATTATGTGCTTTAATTAGGAATATATATAGTTTATTAAAAACACTTCACAAACAGGATAGGAATATACATAGTTCACAATATTACACACTTCACAAAAGAATCAAGACTAAGGATTTAGAGGGCACGGCCCTAAACAGTATAATATACTTGTTGTTTTAATGAAGGTCGGGGATGCAGTGAGTCAAAAGTGAGTAAAATGAAAGGAAATGTGAATGGAATGGAATGAGAATTTCGTAATTTAAAATGATGATGGTCCGAACAAAAGGCCAGAGTTTGTACTCTGCTACATGGCTACTTTAACTTTAACGGCCTCCGTGGTCCAGTGGTTGAGCGTTGTGCTCACGATCCGGAGGTCCCGGGTTCGAATCCCGGTGGGGACAAATCACAAAAATCACTTTGTGATCCCTAGGTTGCTTAGGACATTACAGGCCGATCACCTGATTGTCCAAAAAGTAAAAAGATCCGTGCTTCGGAAGGCACGTTAAGCCGTTGGTCCCGGTTATTACTTACCGGTGTAAGTACGTAGTCGTTACATGAGTCATGTCAGGGGCCTATGGCGACTCAGTAATAACCCTGACACCAGGTTTGATGGGGTTGGTAATTCACCTCACGATCCACTTGGCTACTTGACAGATAGATAGATAAAATACTTTATTGAGCACAATGGACACAAAATACAGAGATAAGACAACATATACAGAAAAGCACAACAGGCGGCCTCATTGCTCATGCAGCAATTTCTTCCAGGCAACCTTTGGGTACAGGAAAATGTCAGTTTTCAGATAAGTATTTTAAAAATTACAATTGCCTATTTTCGTCATCACTAATTTAAGAGCCACGCTCTTGTCGGTGTAGCATCCTCCATGCTACTTTTTAGGGAAAAATAGAGCAGTAGTTTCCCTCTTGCCTTCTGCCCAATTACTTATTTTATACATACATACATACATAAACTCACGCCCGTAATCCCTAATGGGGTGGGCAGAGCCACAAGGTGCATAAGGTGCAGGTGGGTGGTGTGGTGGTGGTGGTGGGTGGTGGTGTGGTGGTAGTGGTGCTTATTCTATACCTCTTAAAATATTTTATATGGATCTGAAACGTGGAAGCTGACTCGGAATGACAGAGAGAGACTCGAAGCCTTTGAAATGTGGTTTTGGAGGAGGATGGAAAGAATAAATTGGACTGAAAGAGTTACTAATGAGGAAGTGCTAGTAAGAGTAAGGGAAAAGATGCAAATATTGAGAGTTATTGAGGACAGAAGATGCAAGATGATTGGACAGTTAATAAGACACGACGAATTTATTAAAAACATCATAGAAGAGAAGATAAAAGGAAAGAGAGGAAGGGGAAGACCAAGGAGAGCTTACATGGAACAGATTAAAGAGAAGGCGAACGTCGTGTCTTATAAGGAAGTGAAGGAATTTGCCTTGATAGACAAGAATGGGGAGTGCTACACTGACAAGAGCGTGGCTCTTAAATTAGTGATGAAAATACTTTATATCCTTGAAAAAACCAAGTTCAAGAAACAGAACTGGCGAGCCGCACCGTAAGTAATATTACACGAACCATTTGGAGCCACTTTTGACCCCCTCATAAATCAAAAACTATTTCACATAAACGTATCAAATTTGGCTCATATATTGAGACTTGCGAGATACATATGTCGTGGCCAGATCATAGAATTGATCATTTCATGATGTGCTCGATCATTTCATGAAATGGTCATATTTCATGAAATAGAATATCATTAGTTGGCCACATCATGATGTAGTTTGGCAAGATCAATGAACACGTAAAATTAGTAACATTATCCACCGATAGTGGCGCTGTTGTCGATTATATTCAAAACTTGATTGATATTATAATTGATGAATCAATGTTATTGTTCAATTTTCCATATCGAATAGGGACATAATTTTGAATCTAAGAAATTTATCACCTATTTGCATTTTTATTACACCACATAGCGTGGACATCGCCTACATTAACGATATGGCCAAACGTTGATTGATATATCATAAAACGTTGACGTTTCAACGAAATGGTCAACTTAAGTTGGCCATTTCATGAAATATGACCATTTCATGTTATGGTCGACCACATCATGAAATGATCAATTTTACGATCTGGCCACGACACATATGTATTCTTCATAAGCTTATCTCAAATGGTTATTTAGATATGTAATGTTCAAAAATCCTCATTTTTATCATTGTCTGACTGACTGACCTATATACATTTTTCCTCAATTATTTTAAATTTCGCGCGGGAACGGTTGGTCACGTGACATTATGCCCAGTGACGTCACTTTTTTTTGTTTTGGTTTTCCCCGAAGGGTAAGGCAAAGGGAACTATGCCCATACACTCCATACAGCCATGTCTGACGTATTTTTTTTCTTGATGATTAATGAAATGATGAAAGGTGATGATGTTGAAACCTAAGCCCCCACCCTCGGAGTAGACTCCTACACCGAACCCCAAACGAATTAACTCAAAAGTCCGCATAAACTTTTGAGTTATGAAGCGGCTTCCCGGCACGAAGCGAAAATAGGCAGATACACTTTGTTTATTGAATACTCCAATATAATAACACTCGCGAATGTCTTCCGACTAACTTAATGCGATCATTAACCACAAAACACCACTTCGTATTAATTATTTAGATTATTCAATGAAGAAAGCAACTGTCCCGTTCCCGTTTCCCGCCAAAAAGCCCCAGTGAAGTCACAGTTCAACAAACAAAGAAACTGTCAAACAGTATCACTTGAAACCTTTTCAATATGGCGACGTTATAGTAGACACAAAATAAAACTAATTAATGTAGGTAAATACTTACTCCAATTGCGCTCTGTAGCCGCCAGGGACAGCACATGGAAAAAAAGAAAGGTTTTTTTAATTAACCAGAGTACAGAAGGGCTAGTAAGGTATTAAAATAATTGTTTTAACATACATACATACATAAACTCACGCCTATTTCCCTCCGGGGTAAGCAAAGACTATAGAATTCCATTTGCTTCGATCCTGGCACACTTCTCTTGCTTCCTCCACATTCATCAATCGTTTCATACACGCACGCCGGTTCAGAGTAGATCGTATTTAACCTTTTCTAAGGACATCTCCAATTGGGTCGTATAATAGATTCAAGATAAATTATGAAATTCTAATTACTAAATAAAGACTGATCTAAAAGTAATGTGAAATATTTCCTCTTTTCTATTTAACTTACGTATATTTTCGAATTTTAATCATGAAAAACGTAATAATAAGTCCAACGTTTTATCACGTTTTGCTATGACGTCACTGTGTGCTTTATCATACAAATTCCATACTTAGTAATTTCGTGTTTTGATTTGACTAGTTGGAAACAAGCCTATTTGGTCAATGTAAGTAAGTAAGTAAGTAATATATTTATTTCCTCTACAAATAACATTGTTCTTATACTAGTTTACAATCATTTTATAACATGAACATTAATAATATTTGTAGAAGCTGGAGGCTAAACTAGGGTACCCTGTGTTATAGATCTCCAGGCCTCCACCTCCAGGAATACGAATGTACATTTTATCTTTTATCTTTGTATTTAAGTCTTACCCAAAAACAAAGATTAAAGATGCATATGTCTGTTATGGGATGTAAGGGGCTCCAAACGACCCCTTTCGGAGTCCAAGCCAACCTCGCCTGCACGCGGTACATCCTGCTATTCAACGAAAGAGGCTCTGGCGACCCACCAACACGCACTGGACCAGCGCGGTGGGCTTATGGTCCAAACCCCCCCCAACATGACCTCTACACACGAGAAACGGCCCCCAGTCCCCGGCAGCCCCGCTGTCCGTGGCTACGGGTGAAGGTCGCGGGAAGCCGCTGGATGCGGGCAGCGCAGGACCGATCGTCGTGGAGATCCTTGGGGGAGGCCTATGCCCAGCAGTGGGCGTCATACGGCTGATGATGATGATGATGATGTCTGTTATCCATGAAATTAGAAGGTTAAACGAAGGAAAATCTCTACAGAGACCTCTATGTTGTTTTTGAGGAACGTAGGTTGGGTAGTCCCTCACTGGGATGTAATCGTTAGCTTATGTCATGATATTTTGGTTTTATTCAAATCAAATCAAATCAAATATACTTTATTGCACACAACATACAAAATAAATTAACACAGACGATGATAGATACAGTACAATCTGGCTGCCTTATTGTTAAGCAGCAATTTCTATTTTATTTATCCGTGTTATCCGAAAAAATATCTTTTTCATATCCCAACCCTATTTAAAACGCATCAGTTTTATATTACACCGCATTGCAAAGGATTTTCACTCTTAATTCCTGGCGATAGGGGCTAGATTCCGTTGCTTGAGCTGTAATCCTTGCAATATGAATTCTGTCCCGCGACATTAGAAGTCATTTGCATAATTTCTGTAATTTTAAACGGTTTATAGTTCATTTAATATCGGCTTATCTTCGCGCTATCAACGATGCAGGGTGGGCAGAAGCTTTCATAGACAAACACGTGTTTCTAGTTTCAGAAGTTCCTTCAGCGCTCCGCATTAGCCTGTGTCTGTGGACGGTTTACAAGAGCCAAAAGATATAGCAGAGATGTTTGCCAGAAAGTTTAGGGTTCAGCCAGTTCCCGTTCCTTGCTTGTCGACGACGGAACAGAATGCAACGCCCGATTTCAGTGTGAGCGATTGTTCTTTACATATAACCGCGGAAGATGTAAGAAAGGCTATAGCTCAGACGAAGCGTGGCAAATCTCCTGGACACGATGCACTGAGCATTGAGCATTTGCTATGTGCAGGAGAATTGCTACACTCAAAACTGAGTTATTTCTATAATCTGTGTATTAAATACAATCACTTACCTGAAGCGTTGATGAGGACACAGATAGTGCCCATCGTAAAAAACAAGACGGGTGACCTTAGTTCTGCAGCTAATTATCGTCCTATTTCTTTGGGAACGGTGATTGGTAAGACTTTGGAGAGGCTGCTACAGCCTGAACTGCTGAAGGCATTAAATATTGATGACGCCCAGTTTGGCTTCCGTCCAGGGCTCTCGACGGACTCGGCCATTATAAGTTTGAAGCACACGGTGGGTCACTATATTGCTCGTGATACAAGTGTGTACGCGTGTTTCCTGGATTTGAGTCGTGCGTTTGATCTAGTGAATTATAATATACTCTGGAAAAAACTGCGCGACTCTAAGGTGCCGAAAGTAGTGGTCGATTTGTTGAGGGTTTGGTACGGCGGCCAAACTAACAATGTTAGATGGGGTGACACGACTTCCAACGATTTCAGGTTGGATTGCGGAGTTCGCCAGGGAGGGCTTACCTCTCCGGACCTTTTTAACCTCTACGTAAATGACTTGATGGGTGAGCTGAGGAGGACCAAAGTCGGTTGTCACTTGGGCAATGTTTGTGTAAACAACCTAAGTTACGCTGACGACATGGTGCTCCTCAGCCCATCGATCAATGGTCTCAGAAAGCTTCTTTCGGTCTGTGAGCATTATGCTAATGCTCATGGACTGAAATATAATGTGCTGAAAACGGAAATGATGGTTTTTAAAGCTGGTAAGGGTCCGGAGAGTGTGCCAGAGGTAAGGTTGACTGGTACGGCGGTTCAGGTTGTTCGGCAGGTCAAGTATCTCGGACATATACTGACACCTGAGCTGAAAGACGATCTGGATATCGAAAGGGAAAGGCGGGCGCTCTCGATTCGATGTAACATGCTCGCCCGTAGATTCGCTAGATGCAGTTCGAGTGTTAAGAACACATTATTCAGGGCTTACTGCCAATGTTTTTACACCAGCCAGCTATGGGTTACATACAAAAAAGCGTCCTTGAGAATCATGAGAGTCCAGTACAATGATGCTTACCGCATTCTCATGAAGCATCCACGTTATTGTAGTGCATCGGGCATGTTTGCCGAGGCGGGAGTGCCAGACTTTTTCGCTGTTGTTCGGGGCCGCATCGCTTCTTTTTGGGAAAGATTGCGAAAATCGAACAATAGTATCCTGAAAGCTATCTGTGAAGATCTACCTAGTCCAATATTTAGACATTGGTTGGGGGTCCATCTGAGTTCGAACCAAAAATAACTTTTAACTTTTAGGTAACTACTTGACTGGGTTGTATTTTACTACACTCTTATTATTTCATTTTATTTTATATTTACTACTGTACTTATTTGTTTATCTCTTTTTGTATGGGTTTATTGCCTCAATAAAGAAATTTTATTATTATTATTATTATTTTTATCTATCTTTGAGATTCTCAATATTTTTAAGAAATATTGGTGTACTAATGAAATACACGGGCCTAGGCCAAGTGTATTTCAGTTTCAGTGTCTGGTGCAGTCAAAGTTTGGTCGACGTCTGTTGGAGTAGGAATCGGTAAAACTGGCTGAATCTGTAAATTTGGAGGTTGAATGTCGGTTTGTAAAAATTTTCTAACTATTCTGCAGGTATTTAATATAACGGCTTTTTGCATTAAGGCATAAGAGAGTGGCGGCAAGGATAGCGTGCTTAAAGAAGTATGTATTTGGTGTGGTATAACACCTGTAGTGGACATAACAACAGGTACTATTGTGACATTATTTAATTTCCAGATTCTGGTTATTTCCTCTTTTAACTCTGTGTATTTAGATAGTTTCTCAGATATTGTACTTTGTATATTATGGGTGTTAGGGATTGCTATATCAATTAGAAATGCAGTTTTGTTTATTTTGTCCACTACAGTAATGTCTGGTCTATTAAAATGTATGGTTTTATCAGTGAGTATTGCCCTGTCGAAATACATTTTGTGGGTTCCATTTTCTAAGACACTTTCCGGATTATATTTGTAATAGGCTGTGGCTGGTGGAGTAATCAGTTTATATTTAATGGCAAGTTTTTGGTGGATAATATTAGCTACCTGATCATGTCTATGTTTGTAATCAGTTTGGACTATTGCTCTGCACGCTCCAGTAATATGTTGGATGGTTTCTGGTGAACTATTGCATCTTCTACATGTATCAGTTAATATTCGTCTCATTATATACTTTTTGTAGTTTCGGGTCTCAATGACCTGATCTTGTATAGCCAACATAAAGCCCTCAGTCTCTGGAAAGAGTTCGCCGCGAGTTAGCCATGCGTTCGACGCAGTTTTGTCGACATTGAGTTGGCATAAATCTTGGCGATGTCTTCCGTGTAGAGACTTTGCGCTCCATTCTGCTATTTTCGTTTTGTGATCAGTAACTTCTTCTGTTTTTTGTTTGGTTCGGTCTTGCAGGTTCAGTAGTGTAAAGCGATAATCGTTCTGTTCTATGGCTTTGTGGAGGTTGGAGACGTCGGATTTTTGATGAAAATATGCTCTTAGTGTAGCAACTTGTTTGTTGTGTAGGTTGGTAATGTCTATAAGTCCTCTGCCGCCTTCTTTCCTAGGTAGATTTAATCTCTGTATACAGGATCTGGGGTGGTGCTTCCGGAATTTCGTCATGGTGGTATTAACAGTTCGTTGGAGAGCTTTGAGTTCTGACTTAGTCCAATTTATTATGCCAAAGGAGTATGTTAGAATGGGTATTGCATAGGTGTTGATTGCTTTTACGGTGTTACGGGAATTTAATTGCGTTCTAAGAATTGAGTTAAGTCTGTGTTTAAATTGCGTTTTTAAAAGATTTTTGGTTTCTTTATAGTGGATCTGTTGTGACTGTGCATATCCTAAATATTTATATCCAGTTTTCTCGTCCAACGGATCAATATTTTCTCCGGACTCTAAAGTGTAATAGTGTCTGTATTTTTTTCCAGCTTGTACAGAATTTATTTTGCACTTATCTATGCCAAATTCCATCTGTATGTCTTTCGAAAATACTTCTGTTAAATTGGCTAACTGTTCTAGGTCTGTTTCATTTGATGCATAGAGTTTGATATCGTCCATGTAAAGTAGGTGATTAAGGTGCGTTTCATCTTTGTCCGTTTGTCTGTCATTAGTATTTCTGTCATATTTCAGCCGGTATCCTGTATCTGTATTGTTGAGTATATTAGATAGGGGGTTGAGCGCTAGACAGAACCACAGAGGGCTGAGTGCATCGCCTTGAAAAATTCCGCGTTGTATTTTGATTTGGTCTGATTCTATTGTTCCAGTGGGGGTGTTTAGCCTCAGTCGAGTTGTCCAGTTATGCATTATAGTTTGTAGGAAGAGTGAAATTTTTGGGTGGATTTTATACATTTCTAAAACTTTAATTAGCCAAGAATGGGGAACTGAATCGTAAGCTTTTTTGTAGTCTATGTACATTGTGTAAAGGTTGGACTTTCTTTTGTGGACTTGTTTTAGAATCACGGAATCTATAACTAATTGTTCTTTACAGCCCTGACTGAGCTTCCGGCAGCCTTTTTGCTGTTCAGCTAGGATGTTGTGACTGTTAAGGTGATTATATATTAACTCGGAAATGCAACTGGTGATTATTTTATACAAGGTCTGTAAGCAGGTAATTGGTCTATATTTAGCAGGGTTCTTAGGGTCTTTGTGGTCTTTTGGGAGCATGTATGTTGTTCCTATGGTAATGTATTTCGGAATAGTGTCGGGATTGAGAAGAAAGTCATTTATGTAATTGTGTAAATAAGGGTGAGTTGTGGTGAATTTTTTATACCAATAACTGTGGATATGGTCAGACCCTGGAGCTTTCCAATTATGTAAGTTGCGGATTACATCTTGAAATGTTTCTATGGGGATATGTTCAAACGCCATTTCTTGTACTTGCGAATTAGTTTCTGTTTCTGTTTGGATCCACTCGGCTTGGGTGTTATGTTCAACAGGGTTCTCCCAAATATCGGCCCAGAATTTATGCAAGTTTTCTAGGTCTGGGCCGTCGTATGAATCGGAGCTGTTTCTGTTACTTTCCTGGGTGTTAGTGGTAGCTGTCTTAATGTTACGGTAAAACTGTTTTTCATTATTTACAAATTGTAGGTTTTGTTCCTTACGAAGCGTGCAGGCTTTGTATCTGTTGAGACGACTAGAGGTAACTGCGAGTTTCTGTTTTAGTGTGTCTAAAAATTGTGCTAATTGCATATTTGTTCCTTCATGCGTCGAGTGAATTTGATACTGTTCTTTAATTCTATCAACTTGCTTTTTGAGATATGTGTTTCTATTACCATTAATATATTGTGTCAGTCTTCCTATTTTAGTTCGCAGATCCTCTAGTCTTCTCTCCAATCTCCGTTGCCAGCTTGGTTTATTGCTCCTTCGGGCTTGCCGTGCTCTGTCAGATGGAATCATATTTATTTTTGCGCCGTTGCTTTTAGCGGTAGTCCAGGCCGCGCAATAGATGATTGTTTGTAAAGTGGAGAAATCTGTATTGTCACTGATATTTTTGGGTAGAATTACGCTGTCTAGATAATCGACTATATAAGATAATTTCCTTGATGGTTTTTGTTTAGGTATATAGGGTCTACTGGTAGGGTCTGTGTCTTTAAAATGAGTTAATGCCTCTATTATTATTAGTCTGGCCAAGTAGTTAATGCCATTTGCGGCAAATTGATAATAAGTTTCGTTAAAAGAAATCATCCAATATTCTTGAAAGGAGCACTGTGCTACCCTGAATTTAACGCAAGCGAAGCCGTAGGGATTAATTCTTTAAACATTTTTCCTCGCAGACGACGCCCTGAGCCGAGGTTCGCGCCCAACTGGGCACCTTCAGGCCTGTTGTCTTAAACGTTGTACCGGGTGTTCCCCATTTGTCCGGCCAAGTAGTTAATGCCATCTGCGGCAAATCTACAATAAGTCACGCTTTAAAAAAAGAAGCCGCAGGCAAAATCTAGTGTTTTTATAAGATGGAGTAATCAAGGAAAAAAAGTCCATTTGGCAAATTACCTCGTTAATAGTATTATCCGGATAGCTGAGTGTTAATATAACGGCCTCCATGGTCCAGTGGTTGAGCGTTGGACTCACGATCCGGACGCCCCGGGTCGAGTCCCGGTGGGGACATATCACAAAAAAAAACACATTGTGATCTCTAGTTTGGTTTGGACATTACAGGCTGATCACCTGATTGTCCGAAAGTAAGATGATACCACGTTAACTCGTTGGTCCCGGTTACTACTTACTGATGTAAGTGAGTAATCGTTACGTGAGCCATGTCAGGGGCCTTGGCGGCTCAATCATAACTCTGACACCAGGGTTGATGAGCCTGGTATTCCACCTCACAACCCACACGATAAGAAGAAGAAGAAGAATAGTCCTTTTGTAATTATTTCTTTTTATTTTGGTGCAATAAAGTATATTTGTATTTGTTTGCAACTTGACTAAGGCGCCAGGTATCGTTAAACAGCTTTGCTGCAGCTTTAGCAAACTTGTTTACCGATTCGACGCAGACTGTTTGTTGGTACACAGTTTGTTGCGGTTAGTACAACGCTTATGACGATGTTAAGCCGCATAGCTCTGTGCGAGTGCTGTAGCTCGTGTGTGGAGAATAAATTCGTTTTGCCTTTCCTTCCAACCTGGAAACTCAATGATCAATTCTAAGATTTGGCCACACATACATATAGGTTAGCACATATGAATGCTCGTGACCGCACATGAAGCTGTATAAAAATCAAGCATTTAATATAAACATGGCATGGGAGGAGCTCGCCGATGATCGAGACCTGTGGAAGAAGCGTGTGCTCGATGGACGCGACACTCATGACCACACCTGGTTTGACACACTGGCGAGCAGGAGAATGAAACGCCATGAAACCAACAACAATCCACCAGTTGGAGACTTCTCCTGCAGAGTGTGCGGTAGAGTTTGCCGCTCTAGGATTGGCTTGCACAGCCATGAAAGAAAGTGCATTTCTTCGAGGCAATGACGTCATAAATCGTCTGAAACAGACGTATAAGGCCAATGATGATGATGATGATGAATATAAACAACGGTCCACGCGCAGCCTTCACGATTCAAGTCTGAACTAAGTACGAGGGGAGTTGAGGTAAACTTAGCCCAAACGCTGGTGGGGAGCGGGGAGTTGCCGTTCTGTACGTAGTATTATTCCCTACTCTATGCCTTGATGTAACTTTACTCTAATATATCCTCTAACAGAAGCCTATATCTACAGGGTGTTTACGCAATGTATCAGCGTCACACAATACGGTCGAAACGGAACTCTATTGTCCCTTTTGTTTGGTATATTATATTCCACACTGTGCTGTCATGTCGCATTAAATCAATCTTTCCTAGCATATTTCATATTACCTAATCCATTTAATGCATTGTAAAAGAACATAAAAATAATATGTTTTTTTAACATTCCCAGTTGGTATAACGCTTGCCTCTCACTTTGAGGTCGCAGGTTCGAATCCAGCACAGCTGCTTATCAGAATCTGTGGCTTGCTACAACAGCCGTGGTCCAGCGGTTGAGATTGTAGGCTTACCAGAGGTCCTAAGTTCGAATCCCGTTGGGAATATATCACTTAAACGCTTTGTTATCCGTAGCTTGGTTAGGACATTGATCGCAGCATAGGCCAATGATTGTCGAATTCGTTTCCGAATTCGTGTTTGGATCATAAATTATTATTACGTGCTCAGCGGTGAAGGCAAGTAGTCGTTACATGAGCCATGTCAGGGGCCTTTGGCGGCTCAATATCTCAATATACTCAGGTCTCACAGAATACCAGCGTCGCGGCTCACGCCGCGGCATAAGCTGAGTGAGGGCCTTTTATACGGGACACCATCCACTACACATGAGTAAGCCGACATGACGTCACATTTTAATTTAGGTATAAGTTTCTGTGTTCGTTTTCCATGTTTCTGTATAGAAAATATTTCGTGTGTGCGTTGACTTCTGATGTGATGTCATTATAATGTATATATATGTAATCCGTGTCTGTGGTGTCCTAAATAATAAATGTTTCTTTCTTTCTTTCTTTCTTTCTTTCAATAGTACCCTTGACACCGGGGTTGATGGGGTTGGTAATCCACCTCACAACCCACACGATAGAAGAAGAAGTTATGTTTAATATTGATTGAAGAGTGTTCAGTCGTGATAAAGTCAGTCTATTAAGCTAATATTTTACTTTCTTGTTCTTGTTTGTACTATTGTGAAGGCAATCAACCACGAACTTGTGTATTGAGGTTCAAGTTAAAATCAATTTTCAACACAGAAATTACTCATTTACGTTGTAGATAATTGTTACCAAGCGCTCGTTTTTAACATTTGAAGGTACTTACCATAGATATCGTAACGAAAACTTTGAGGGGTGATTCAAACCATGACTCTGAGTTTATATAAAGTGGAATTTTTCATCGGAAAAGTATGAAACTGTTTTATTTTAGTTTTTTTCTGATGAGAATCATGGTCTTAACTATTTCAGATCAATTCAGCTCATAATTTTGAGTTAATATCAAGTCACGCCTTTTTCTTTTGAATGGAATTCCATTTGTTTCGATCCTGACACACTTCTCTTGCTTCCTTCACATTTTTCAACCGTTTTATACACGCACGCCGGTTCAGAGTACAAAAGTATAAAATTGAAAGTAATTAAAAAAAAATCATGAATTTTGTGACAGAAAATTCCACTTGATATTACTTAACACGCCAAAGGTATAGGTAAAGCGGTTACAAATACCTACAAACTTATTTTGTAACGTTTTCCCTATTTTTTATTCCTACGTACTGATAGATTTTCGGGTCTTTCCAATTAGTTAATTACATTACTAAATCAGTAAACGAAAACAAGTAAACAGGAATAAAATAAATAAACGCAAGTAAAATGAATAAACGCACCCTACACTTGGCAACACACGTAGAACGGTCACGAGCATTAATATGTATACACTTTGGTACCATGTCACATTAACTTTTTTGACAAATTGAACTGTAAGTCTCACTAAATGTCAAATATGTTAGTGCGACAGAGTCCTAAAGTGGGTACATTATATTGCTCATGACTGTACATACATGTTTGTCCTTGCCAAACCTGCTAATTTAATTAGTAAAACAAAATATTTTAACGCAATGGCCCCGATTCCTGCAGACACCGCCTAATTTTATTTTAAGTTATATCCGTCATTTTCATATCCGTCAAAAAGGAAAGGGACGGATGATTCACAGCTCTTAATTTTAGGAAGAATGAGTAAATGAATGAATAACCCGGGCGAATCATAAGGTACGTCCCTGGTATGCAATCCGTTTGACGTGCTGTCTACTTAACTGTGTCGGGTTATTGACTGATGTAAAATTTTTAGACGGTTGGTTTAGATTTGTGCTTAAAATTGACGTGTGTTCCGTAAATTTTATGCTTGTCGATTACCCGTCCCTTTCCTTTTCGGCGGATAAGAAAGTGACAGATATAACTTAAAATAAAATTAGATGGTATTTACAGGAATTAGCACCATTGTCTGTTAATAATAAGGTACAAAAGTCCAGTAAGTTTATTGCAAAGTAATAAATTAACTGGTTGAAAAACCTCCTGGTTACATGTCGTTTCTGTAATAGACCAAAAACACCTATAAAGACATAAGTTTTATAATTATGACAACTAATGATTCATAATTTCACCACTGTTTACAAATAATTCGCTGGGCTCTGTAGCAGTAGCAGTAGTGGACTAATTAAAACGAAACATGACGTCAGGTGACCAAAAATTGCTCATATTGAAGTTTAAAGCAAGTTCTTTTATTGTTGTAGGCGAGTTTTCAACACTTTAAAACAATTACGTCTAGGGCCCTGTGCTGAGGTTTTTCTTGCAGCTTCTTTTCCCCGGATATACAGGTTGTGAGAAGCCGCAGTAGTTTTAGGCGGATGAGACGTTCGTTATGTAAAAAGTGACGATTTAAAGTGTAACTATGTTACCTACTGAATAAATATATTTTTGAATTTGAATTTAAAACGGCAACATTTTGTTTAAAACGTTTTAAACCGTTTGTTTTACATCTATTGTTACTACACTTTGAACCGTCACTTTTTACATAACATTATCATGCGCATGACCTTAAGTGTCTATCCTATGTTTCGACGTGTCTACCAACATCTAATTTCCTGCACACCCCTCGCTTCCACCGCAGACAATGTTCATTGTCTGGTTGTCACTGCGCTGTCTAACAGTATCTCTGCTGGACTGCGAGTGAAAAAGAACCGGCCAAGTGAGAGTCGGCTTGCGCACGAAGGGTTCAGTACAATCTTCTATCGCGTGGGTTGTGAGGCGGAGTACCAACCTCATCAACCCTGGTGTCAGGGCTACTATTGAGCCACCAAAGGCCCCGTACAATTGACCAGGCAAACAAAAGAAGGTACATAAATTTCAAATTGTTATTTAATTTGATATCGAGCGAAAATAAACAAATATGGCGTATTTTGTATAGGAGCCTCCCTTAAATGTTGATTTTATTTAAATTTCATTGTTTATTTTTCCCTGATGCAGGGCAGCAGCGGTATCAGTACTGGTTGGAGGCCGAGGAAATGGATTCTGGTAGGGCTCTAGCTAGAACATCACCGGTTGAGAAATTGGTCGGTGTACTGCGGAACGGAAGGCGATTGGGGCAACCACCGTTCTACACGCCCTATCTATGGAGTAATGAAGGCGATCACTCCACCGACAAGAGCGCAGCTCTTAAATAGAGAGATATTTATTATTAAAGTAAATATACAACTGAGTATTTTGTGAATATGTCAAGTGCCTACCTGTTGCCGTTATTGACATCGAGCCAAACCGAGCAAAAAATGAGACGACAGACGGACAGACA
Source organism: Pectinophora gossypiella (assembly GCF_024362695.1). Classification (NCBI taxonomy): domain Eukaryota; kingdom Metazoa; phylum Arthropoda; class Insecta; order Lepidoptera; family Gelechiidae; genus Pectinophora; species Pectinophora gossypiella. The sequence goes on from NC_065431.1 coordinate 4,040,297, forward strand.
GCGGAGTCTTTGTAATAGGGTCCCGTTTTTTACCGTTTGAGTACGGAACCCTAAAAAGTGTTCAGCACCTGTTGTTTCAGAGCTAAGAAATATTCGTTTCTCTCTTGTTTCGTTTTTTACATAATTAACTGTTTTATTAATGTCATTTGGTTAGTCACTGCAGTCCTGTGGTAAACGGGCAGAATCAGAATCAGAATCATTTATTCAACGTAATTACCATGGATAAACTTGTTGAAGGTCAATGTAACATTTTTGAATTTACGTCATTTCGCTAGGTGTTATGGCTGAGGAGAAGAAATGACAAGAAACTGCAACAGCAACACATCTTTTAAATCAATGAGGGTACTTACATTACAAGTTATTTAATAACTAGAGGAACACATTCAATACCAGACATTTTTATCATTTAGGTAATCATTAATGTTATAATAAGCTTTTTTACATAAAACAGCTCCACGTGAGCTTTAATTTATTTTCTGACAAATTTAAAATATTATCTGGTATTTTATTGTAAAAACGTATACATAACCCCAAAAAAGATGAATTTAATTTACTTAATCTAGAATTTTGAACAACAATTTTATTTTTATTCCTTGTATTGTAAGTATGCCTTTCACAGTTTCTCGGAAGGAGAGATACATTTTTTCGTACATACATAATGTTTTCATAAATATATTGACTTGCGATCCGTCAGTATATTTATTTCTTTAAACAGCTCCCTTAAAGAGTCCCGACAAGGCAGATTATAAATAGCGCTTGCTTCCCAAACGGGGAGGGCCAGTTCAAACCCCGGTACCGGACTTGTACCAGTGGGTTATTAATTTACCTTAAGTTCAGTATTCACTAACACAGTTGTAACATTATAGACGGCGATACGGCTCACCTATCACGTTGGTCTAACAGAAAGCTCGGTGAGGTGTGGGTACTTAGTTCAGACTCAGCACGGTCTCCGTGGTCTAGTCGTTTAGCGTTGGGCTCACGATCTGGAGATCCCGGCTTCGAATCCCGGTGGGGACATATCACAAAATCACTTCGTGATCCCTTGTTTGTTTACGATATTACAGGCTGATCTCTTGATTGTCCGAAAGAAAAATGATCCGTGCTTCCGAAAGCACGTTAAGCCGTTGGTCCCGGTTACTACTTACTGTTGTAAGTAAGTAGTCGTTACATGAGTCATGTCAGGGGCCTTTGGCGGCTCAATAGTAACTCTGACACCAGGGTTAATGAGGTTGGACACCTCACAACCCACACGAGACTACTCTGGGCGTCATCCCACTCGCGTCAGACAGGGTACTGCGGGGCGGATGGCAAGAGGGAAACCACTGCCCTATTTTTCCCTAAAAAGTAGCATGGAGAATGCTACACCGACAAGAGTGTGGCTCTTAAATAACTGATGATGCTGTTAGCTTTCCTCAATAAATAATAAACTGTCCGTACCTCATTTCAACCAGTTTTCAACCATAACCTTTAACTGTATTTTTCATAAAAAGAGATATAGGTCTGTCCACCCCAATAATGACACAGGGCGTGATGTTCCGCTCCCCTTTTCTTGCTTCCCTGGACAATATTGTTTTCTCGTCACTGTACTATCTACGATCTGCGACACAACGTGTGCCCATACAAATATATTCTTCTTTTATCGTGTGGGTTGTGAGGTGGAGTTCCAACCTTCCAACAATATACATTGATATTGCATCTTTCCAAGAGAGGCTTTCTAAGAGTTGAATAACCACAATGGCCTCGATTCCTGCAGACACCTCCTAATTTCACTTTAAGTTATACCTGTCATTTTTTTATCCGCCGAAAAGGAAAACGACGGATGATTGACAGCTCTTAATTTTAGGAAGAATGAGCAAATGAATGAATTACCCGGGCGAATGGTATCTCGCTGGTATGCAAACCGTTTGACATGTGCTGTCAACATAATTTTGTCAGGTTATTGGGCAATGTAAAATTTTTAGACGGATTTTTTAGATTTGTGCTTGATATTGACGTGTGTTCCATAAATTTCATGCTTGTCGATTACCCGTCCCTTTCCTTTTCGGTGGATAAAAAAATGACAGATATAACTTAAAATAAAATAAGATGATGCTTAAGGAATTAGCACCAATGGGTAGTTATTATGTAGTATCTTAACCTTGGGTTGATTGTCTAAGTGAAGTTGGACTGAAATGGTTACTAATGAGGAAGTGTACTAGTGTGGAAGTTTTCTTCCATAGTAAGTATACAGGGTGTCAGAGACATCGTAATGAAAATTTCGAGGGATAATTTATTCGTAGAATTTTCCGTCGCAAAATTATGGAACGGAAAATAATTTTAAAAACTCTAACAGTGTTACTACAAAACATAAACTAAAAATAAACAAGGTTTAAAATAGTATTTCGCGCCACGAAAGAAGTCGGCGGATTTTGATGAAACTAACTTGACAAGTCATAATAATTCTATGTAGAGTCTGCGACAGTAGCGCCGCGGCCTGTGGGACTTTTTTCGTGTACGGATTATATTTTAAACATAGTTTATCTTTTAGTCTTTGTTTTGTAGTAACACTGTAAAATTTTAATGAATTTCCCTATCTAATAGTGTGGCTACTTGTATGTACTTGTACAGGGTGTAAGTGACATCGTAACAAATACTGAGAGGGATGAATCAGCTCATTATTCTAACTTATTATCAAGTGGAATTTTCCGTCGTAAAAAAGTATAGTATTGAAAATAATTTAAAAAAATACATGAATTTTGCGACGGAAAATTCCACTTGATATCAACTCAGAATCATGGTCTGAATCATCCCTCAAAGTTTTCGTTACGATGTCACTGACACCCTGTATGTATTTTATCATTCCACATAAAAGCCTTTCGATCAGCTGAGGTTCTAAATCAGCCTTCATCGCCATCGTCCCAATAAGGTCGATTCTTCTTCTTCTATCGTGTGGGTTGTGAGGTGAATTACCAACCTCATCAACCCTGGTGTCAGGGTTATCATTATTCTGTCTACCCCAAAGATGTGCGTATCATAAAGTGACAGTATAATGAATGCGTCAGCCACTTCATAATTCACGTAAGATACTTTGTTCCTCCACATTCCATATGTATGGTCGCCCCAAAGTGCGGTAAGCCGCCAAAACGTAGTAACTCAAAATTTAATTGAATTATCAACTGTTCCCATCATCATCATCATCATCAACCCATTAACGTCCCCACAGCTGGGGCACGGGCCTTCCCTATGGATGGATACGGAGATCGGGCCTTAAACCACCACGCGGGCCCAGTGCGGATTGGTGGTTATTAACGACTGCTAATGCAGCCGGGACCAACGACTTAACGTGCCTTCCGAAGCACGGAGGAGCTCGAGATGAAAACATTTTTTTTATATGTATAATATCATCCATTAAATAGTGGAGAAATAATGTTATTTTTGAGGTTTTTAATGTGATGTAAAAAATTTAATTTTTTCCTCAGCATTGCACCCGAGCGAAGCCTTGTATAAAATTAATGCTTCTATTTCGTGGTTACACCTATTTGCCAGTGAGCCGAGCATTAACATACACGGGAGTGTAACATGCTCGTGTATTTGAGTGTGTTTAGGGACTAATAAACCGACCTTTTTGCTAAATTAGGTTGGTGCGGTGACGTATGGCACGAATAACGTAGTTATAACACAAGTTAAGCAGTAGCCCTGACGTGTATTAGCAGGATTGTATTTGTTCTCCATTTAGTATTATAGTAATAGTAAATGGAGAAAAAATACTATAAGTAAATAGTATAACGTAGTAAATCAATCCGTACTGGGCCCGCGTGATGGTTTAAAGCCCGATCTCCCTATCCATCCATAGGGAAGGCCCGTGCCCCAGCAGTGGGGACGTTAATGGGCTGATTATGATGATGATGATGATGTATGTATATCATAAATACCTCAGAAATACTGAATGTATATTTTATATAAATATAAACAGCCTATACTTACAGGGTGTTAGTAACATCGTAACGAAAACTTTCAAGGACGATTCAGACCATGATTCTGAGTTAATATCAAGTGGAATTTTCCGTCGCGCGATATAGAATCACACAAATTCCATCGCGCCGTGAGGATGCTTAACTCCGCCGACGTGGTCGACGATTTCCCTCATTATTTTATTGCTATCGGCCTTCTTCAATCGTGTGGGTTGTGAGGTGGAGTTTCAACCTCACCAACCCTGGTGTCAGGGTCACTATTGAGCCGCCCCTGATATGGCTCATGTAACGACTACTTACTTAAGTACATCAGTAAGTAATCGGGACCAACGGCTCAACGGGCCTTCCGAAGCACGGATCATCTTACTGACGGACAATCAGGTGATCAGCCTGTAATGTCTTAACTAAACTAGGGACCACAAAGTATTTTTTTTTGTGATATGTCCCCACTGGGAATCGAACCCGGGACCTCCGGATCGTGAGCCCAACTGGACCACGGAGGTCGTTATTGCTATCCGATTGCTATCGGCCGACTAGGCTCGATTAATACTTTCAAATATGATCCTCTCAAAATATGACGCCCAGAGCCGAGGTTCGCGTCCAACTTAACACCCTCAGGCATGTTGTCTTAATATTTTGAACCGGGAGATTTCAGCTCTCCCCATTTGTCCGGTTAATATTTGCGTCAAATCTACAATAAGTCACGTTAAAAAAGGGTGCTCGCTTAGCACTAAAAAGCATTTTGAAATTTTCCTTTAACGTGAATGCGAAACCAATGCAAAAAAATAGCAAATCACGTTTAACTCCGGCATATTTTCCCGTTCAACTCAACAAACAAACTATGAACAAAATAAAAGAATACCAGCCATAACAAGGAGGTTTTAAACAACGAACCGAATGGTCGTTAGAGCTTTTGTTTGTAAAAGTTCATTCAAAACAGTCACGTAGCGACGTGACTATGGAAAAACTGTGTATTTATACAACATTGTTGTTAGTTTTATGCAAATATAGCAGAAACTATGTTTCTGAACTATGCTGGGGTGATGTGCCGGAAATGGGAATATTCCGATTTTTGCGCCTAGCTACGCCGGGAGCCAGCTTCCCCTGGTGGCTGTTGAGCAAGCAATTTATCTAAAAAAACAATATTACAATTTGACATTTGCGCATATAAAAGTAAGTGCGCAATGCAACCAAATGTCAAATAGCATATATTGCTTTCTTAGATGAATTGCTTCGATGTGGCCATTTTAACCCCCTGATGTATATCCATTCCATCGCAAGATGAATTACGTACCCACACCTTACCGAGCTTTCTATTAGACCAACGTGATAGGTGAGTATTGTCGTCTATATTCATAACATATTTCATACTAATGCAGCAAATATACATAACAAAACATAAACTGCCTATATATGTCCCACTGCTGGGCACAGGCCCCTCAATCAACCGGAGGGGGGTATGGCAAATATATTACGTAAAAAAACATAATTATCTAGTCGGAGGTACATCTATCGCAAGATGAAATAAGTACCCACACCTCACCGAGCTTCCTGTAAACTTTAGCAAATATTTTAAACCTCATTCACATCACATGGCATTAAGGTTTTTATAAACCTAAACCTCCTAATAATAACAAATTTAAATAAAGCAAGAAGAATTAAAATATAAAGCAAGAATTTTATGACCAACCAAAGCCATAATTCGTAACTGAATATCTCATTTTCAAGAACCTAATTCTGTATAGAAATTACGATTTTTTTCTAAAATATATAGGTACCCTCATTTTTCATAGTAATCGAGTGGCATCCTTGAATAGGGATGGGAAAGAAAGGAACGCTAAGTCGCGTTTATAAAGAAATGATATAAAAGATTGGTTCAGAAATGAGTCAATCAGCGAGGCGGAGTATATTCTATGCTCTCTTTCTGTGTGATTATAAGCTTAGAATAAAACAAATTACGTATAGAACGTGAAACGAACGGCGATCGTTGTTTGGGGACGACCCAAGAAAGTGTGGGTAGAATGTGTGAAGAAGGATATGTGTGTGAAAGGTGTGAGTTTGAGGTGACGACTGACAGAGATGAATGGAAGAGGAATATTTGTTGTGCCGACCACACTTATAGTGGGATAAGGGTAGGAAGAAAGTGGGTTATTTTTGAAAGTCACCACCATTTCCCCAGCATTATCCCGTTTTTCACAGGGTCCGTTTACCTAACCTGAAGATTCGACAGGTCCGGTTTTGTACAGAAGCAACAGCGTGACTGACCTTAAGAAGGAAAAACCAGCCCAAAACAGGTTAGATCACATACCTCCGAAAATACATTTCTTGGAAATGTGGGTTTCCTCACGCTGTTTTCCTTCATCGCTGAACACGTGATAATCGTTTATGATCCAAACATGAATTCGAAAACAAATTCGACAATCATTGGTTTAAACCTGTGCTGGATTTCGAATCTGCGACCTCAAAGTAAGAGGCAAGCGTCCTACCAACAAGGCTACCATGGCTCGTTATTTTTTTAAATTGTTATTGTAAATTATCAATATTATAATTTAAAAAAACATTCAAAGTATAATAACATTTTTCGAAGAGTCATTGTTGCAAAACTATTCGCCTATAAGTGAGTCAACTCACACAAGCCATGATCCCATCACTAGCTCTCGAGAATCGAACCTAAGGGACAATAGAAGTGCGGTGCTTATAAACTGCTGTGTCTCATAAATATAAGTGAAGGTATCCTTCAGTGGTCGTACTTCAAACAACTTCAGATGAAGTTGGTTTTATGGTCGAAGTTTAAATTTCATTTCAATGATTCTTTCGAGGATATACACAATTACGCCTAGATTCTATAAGGGACTTTCCAGGCTTTTTTATTCCAGTCTATCAAAGGCCAATTCCTTGACTTCCCTATAAGACACGACGTTAACCTTTTATTTAATCTGTTCCATGTAATCTCTTCTTGATCTTCCCCTTCCTTTCTTTCCTTCTAGCTTTCCTTCTATGATGTTTTTAATAAATTCGTCGTGTCTTACTAGGTGTTTAATCGTCTTGCCTCTTCTGTCCTCAATAATTCTCAGTATTTGTCTCTTTTTCCATTTCTCCAGGCTACGTTCCCCAAAAAAAATATAGATGGCACTGTAAAGTACGTGTGGGTTGTGAGGTGGACTACCAAACTCATCAACCCTGGTGTCAGTGTTACTATTGAGCCTCCAAAGCCCCCTGACACGGCTCATGTAACGACTACGTACCTACTTACATCAGTAAGTAGTAACCGGGAACAACGGCTTAACGTGCCTTCCGAAGCACGGATTGTCTTACTTTCGGACAATCGGGTGATCAGCCTGTAATGACCTAACCAAACTAGGGATCACAAAGTGATTTTTGTGATATGTCCCCACCGGGATTCGAACCCGGGACCTCCGGATCGTGAGCCCAACGCTCAACCACTGCTTTGCTCGGGTACATAATTATTCAAAAGAGGAATGTAATGGCAGAGACATATTATTTTTTTTTGTCGCGAAATGTAGATAAATAAATAAATTATAAAAAAAATAATTGGATAGTTTCTTAGGTCAAAGATAAATTATGAAATTCTGATTACTAAATAAAGACAGATCTAAAGGTGACAAAAAACATTTTCTTTTCTCTAATTAACTTATTTATGAATTTTAATAAAGAAAAATGTAATAATAGGAGCCTCATTTTGTCAAGATTTTTTTTAAACCACGGGTCGATTTTTCATACATATTCCATACTTAATAATTTCGTGTTTTTGACGTTTAGTAAAAAGTAACTGATTTGACTAGTTACTAAACTACCCGATTGTTGCTTCATATTTGGATCAGATATGTACAGTCATGAGCAATATAATGTACCCACTTTAGGACTCTGTCGCACTAACATATTTGTCATTTTGTGAGACTTAATAAATAAAAATAATAATAAAAATATTTATTTCCTTCACAACATAACATGATACAAAGTGTACATTATACATCTTAGACAATATAGGGTTTGACATAACGGGTGATCGTGTGTAAAGGCTGGAACCTAGACTAGGATACCCTGTATTATAGGATTCCAGGCCTCCACCTCCAGATCAGCAGTCTTAATGGGTAGCCATAATTACAACTTAGAAAGAAACAAACGACTACAAAAATAAAAAAAATAAGGATAAAAATTAAAAAACTAATCAATCAATAGAGAATTATGTACAACAACTATTTGTGTCAAAATATGTGATGGTGTGACCATAAAATGGGAGTTAAAAGTCCATTTTAAGATTCCGAGATTTTGGCAAATCAAAATCGAGACAAAACATAAGAAATAAAAATAGAAATGATGCACCTAAGAAATTACACTGAGGAGGTCTTCAGTCTCATCATATGTTAGTGTAAGTAACCAGTTTGTTACGGATTTCTTACACCTATAAATATTTACGTTGTAAATATTACACCGTCTGTTAATTTTATTATAAATATATGCACCGAGAAAGAAGAAGAACCTACGAGCAAATGAGGTCTTGCATGGTTTGGAGGGGCAAACAATATCCGACCGTCTCTTCGAAGCCACAAGATTCGGATCATTGGTCAAACTCACATGCATTTTCATTATCATTGAGAGAATAAAGAGCTTACGGATCGACAGAACCTGCCAGTCTTGGTAAAGTGCAATTGTCGGGAAGAGGTACGGACGGAAGGCCGCAACCTTCAATACTGCTCTCTGGGCAACCTCAAGCTTCATCAAATTAGACTTTGATGCACCGCCCCAGGACGCAATGCAGTATGTAAGAATTGATTTACAAATAGCAAAGTACACTGTTTTAATCACGTCAAAATTAGCAATATGTCGAAGACACCTGAACACGTAAATAAGTTTTCTAACGCGAGATGCCACCAGGTTAATATGAGTCTTAAAGTTAAGGTGTTGGTCAAAAAAAAAAACTTACAGTTCAATTTGTCAAAAAAGTTAATGTGACATGGTACCAAAGTGTATACGTGTAATTAAAGCACATAATAACGGGTTCTTACCGCGTTTAAATGGAGATATGAGACTCCCGATATTTCGAAATAAATAAAAAATAAATGTCGGGAGTCTCATATCCCCATTTAATCGCGGTAAGAACCCGTTATTATGTGCTTTAATTATGATAATAACCGCGTAAACTTAAAACAATGTATACGTGTATACATATTAATGCTCGTGACCGTATAGAATTATGTTGCAAGTAAGTATATTGCTTCCCTTTATTTTGATCAGAATAATAATGGGTGGAAGATTAGTTGCTCCCAAGTGCAAACAAGATACAAACAAAGATGAAAGACGCGTAATGTCTGTTATCCATAAAATTAGTAGATAAACGAAGGCAAATTTGTACAGCTCCATCTACATATTTTTTTGGGGAAAGTAGCCTCGTAAGCCTCGTGAGGAGCTCGGTGGCGCAGCGGTAAACGCGCTCGGTCTGCGATTGTTGAAGTTAAGCACCTTTCGCAAAGGCCGGTCATAGGATGGGTGACCATAAAAAAAAAAAGTTTTCATCTCGAGCTCCTCCGTGCTTCGGAAGGCACGTTAAACCGTTGGTCCGGCTGCATTAGCAGTCGTTAATAACCATCAATCCGCACTGGGCCCGCGTGATGGTTTAAGGCCCGATCACCCTATCTATCCATAGGGAAGGCCCGTGCCCCAGCAGTGGGGACGTTAATGGGCTGACGATGATGATGAGCCTCGTAAGTCCCCCAAAAGGAATTCGATCCTGAAAAAGCCTGTAAGGTGTCTTTTGTCTGCGATTGCAGTAAGATCGATGCTTGCCGAGGTTTTTCTTGCAGCTTCTTTTCCCCGGCTATACAGGTTGTGAGAAGCTGCAGTAGTTTTAGGCGGATGAGACGTTCGTTACGTAAAAATGACGATTCAAAGTGTAACTATGTTACCTACTGAATAAAGATATTTTTGATTTAATTTTTTGATTTTTCGAAATGTGGTGTTGGCGTAGGTTGCTACGCATACCTTGGACTGCGACGTGTACGAATGAGTCCATATTAAAAGAGCTCAAGATCACGACGCGGCTCTCCTCAATATGCCGGAATCAGCCCTAAGCTTCTTCGGACATATTATGCGGTCTCCGAAGCACAGTCCGGAGAAGCAGATCATCGTTGGGCAAATGGATGGCAAACGTGCGCGAGGACGGGCACCTACGAGGTGGTCTGACATCCTGAAAAAGACTGGACGGCAGCAGACAGAGAGCGGTCCACGCAGCATATAGCCGTACCGAGTGGAAAACCATAACCTGTGGGCGCGATCCTCAGCAGTGAGGGAACGACGAAGAAGAAGAAGGTGTTTTCATCAATTGGGGCTCTACCAACACCAATCGCGGTATGAGCACAATGCGACTTGGACTAGAATAGTACTTTAAGCAATATATATTTTGTTTTCAGAATCTAAAACATATTTTATGTCTCAAAAACGTGGCATTGTTGGAATACCTCTCCTTAACCTTTCCTTTTTACAACAGCATTTCTCCTTTACAGTCGGCGGGCTACAATGTTTACCTTGTTACCCTACAAGCTCTGTAGCAGTCCCCAATGCCACTTGAGAATGTTCGTTTGTAAGTTAACAACAAGTTCCAAAGTAAACTAGAAGTTGAACTGCCTAACTCCACGTCCCACTGGATACCACATTACGATACACATGTACACAGTTAATGTGTATGTTATGTAAATGCTGTGGAAAATTCTAAAAAAACTGTCAAATTATGTCCTGTTTGCTCCGTAAAACCTTCACATGGCAGACTTAATTACAATACACACACACACGCAACAACTTGCGAAGCGATAAGGAAGACCAAACTCCAATTTCAAAGCGTTGATAAATCAAAAACAACAGTTCGTAAGTACAAGCGTCGTAACACTCGTGTGACCGTAGAGATTCGCCAACTCAATTTGTTGGTTCTGGCGCGTGAAATTCTTGAAGGCCAACGCGTAACTTCGTTTTAAGATCATTTGTCATCGTCATAGATCAGTGAGACGGATACGTATGACAGGAGAAATTTATGCTGATTTAGCAATTATTTGAAGGAAATTTTCTAGGTGAATTTAGCATAAAATTATGTTGCTTTTTCGGAGATGGATTGGCTCGCCGTCATCATCATCTCATTACTCTGTGTCCCAAGTGATATCCCGTTTTCTCTAAGTCCGATTACCTAACCTGAGTTTTTACAGAAGCGATTACCTGTCTGACCTTCCAACCCGCGAATGGAAAACCAGTAATACAGGTTAGGTCACATTTTCCTCCGAAATATGGGTTTCCCGACGATGTTTTCCTTCACTGTTGAGCACGTGATAAAGATTTAAGTTGATTTTTTTTTTAATTAAGTCTGTTTTGTTTTTTTTTCTTTACGTGCAAAAAGTATATTTGTATTTAAGGTCCAAATCTCTCTCTCTATTTAAGAGCTGCGCTCTTGTCGGTGGAGTAAGCGCCATTCAAGATCCAAATATAAATTCGAAAATAAATTCGAATGTAATTGGCAGGCCTGTGCGCGGATTCAAACTCTCACGGTCAATAGATCTTCTAACTTGGCTACCACGGGTCATATCAACTCAAACTTTCATCGGGTCATATGAACATGTAAAAAGTTTAATGGATAAATGAAATAGCAAAAGTCAGAATAATTTTAGAGGAGGAACGGCTTCCATGGTCCAGTGGTTGAGCGTTGGGCTCACGATTCAGAGGTCCCGGGTTCGGATCGCGGTGGGGACATGATCGGAACTGTAACATACCAATGGACTAAGTACCCACACTTCACCAAGCTTCCTGTTAGACCAACATGATAGGTCGAAATCGCTCTTAGCGATAAGGCCGCCTTTGCCCACCTTAGAATAAGTTTATCCTGTAAATGTTTTGTGAATTTGCGTGGAATAAAGTGTTTTATTATTATTATTATTTGTATGTCGTTTCCATATCTCGGGCCTATGGAGTCCCGGACTTTTGGAAGGCGTGCGTGGGGCCGAAACCAACACGTAGAGGCCCCTTAAGACAATTTAATTTAAATGTTATTATTATTATTATAGGTAGTGAGCCGTATCTCCGTCTATAATGGTCGAGGCAACTGTGTTAAATTAATAACTCATTGGCGCGGTGCCGAGGTTCGAACTGGTGTTCACCGTTTGAGAAGCTAGCTGTTGAACCACAGAACTATAGTGACTACAAATGGGACGTTGACGTCAACATTTTTTGTTTCATTTCTTTTGTTACAATTTGTTTTGTTTGTTCTAACAACGGGTGGTCCCTATTATTTTATACTCGACTTGTTTAAGCAATTTTCTTGCTGCGAAATCATATTTTTCTTTGATATATATTTTTTTGACTTGTCTTATTGTAGATTTGCCGCAGATGGCATTAACTACTTGGCCGGACAAATGGGAAGCGTTGAAGGCTCTCACCAGGTATAACGTTTAAGACAACAGGCCTGAGGGTGCCCAAATGGGCGCGAACCTCGGCTCAGGGCGTCGTCTGAGAGGAAAAATATTTGAAAGAATTAATCGATCCTAGTCGCGATAAGCGCTGAATGAGGGAAATCGTCGACCACCAGCGGGGTCGGTATCGGGGTTCTGAAGTTCTTTGATATATAGCTATTTCAAAAATCTTGAAAAGTTGAGATCTTATAGGTAAATAAAATAAATGATATTTACAAAGTGTTAGTGACATTGCAACGAATACTGAGGGGGAAGATTTGGCTCATGGTTCTGAGTATCAAGTGGAATTACCTCGGTGGGAAATAGGCGTCTTCTTCTTCATCTATCGTGTGGGTTGTGAGGTGGATTACCAAGCCCATAAACCCACCAGGGTTACTATTGAGCCGTCAAAGGCGCCTGACGTGGCTCATGTAACGACTACTAACTTATATCAGTAAGTAGTAACCGGGACTAACGGCTTAACGTGCCTTCCCAAGCACGGATCATCTTTCTTTTGGACAATCTGGTGATCCGCCTGTAATGTCCTACAACCAAATTCGGGATCACAAAGTGATTTTCGTGATGTGTCTCCGCCGGGATTTGAACCCGGGACCTCCGGATCGTGAGCCCAACGCTCAAACCACTGGACCACCGAGGCCGCTGGAAATAGGAGTGAGTTTATGTATGTCAAAGACAATATTAGGTACAAAAACACAAATACAAAAATTCACGTCACTCCAAAATTGCTTGACGTTCTTCATAGTGCAGTAGTAGAGTTATGGTCTCATCATCCGCAGGTCCCGGGTTCGAATCCCGGTGGGGAAATATTACAAAAATCACTTTTGTGTTATTGGTTAATAAATTACAGCCTGCAAGTACAGTCATGAGCGATATAATGTACCCACTATAGGACTCTGTCGCACTAACATATTTGACATTTAGTGAGACTTACAGTTCAATTAGTCAAAAAAGTTAATGTGACATGGTACCAAAGTGTATACATATTAATGCTCGTGACCGTACGCAGTCGGTTCTGACAACTATTTATGTAGTCATTACATTAAGCATATCAAAGGCGTTTGACGGCTCAATAGTAACCAAGACTCCATGGTTGATGTGGTTGGTCATTCATCTCACAACCCACATGATAGGAGACTCCAAAATTATTTTCCGAAAACGATATGGTTTCACTGAAGCAGTTCCTCACGGAACCCTAAAAGGATTTCATTTTAATTCTGATTATTATGCGAAATGCGTCGGAAGATAATATCCTTGGGATAATTTCTCTCCAGGTAACCGAGGTAGTAATAAAACTTAAATAATAATAACTAAAGCATGAGGTATCACTGTCGTGGTAGCCCAGTTGGTAGAACGCTTGCCTCTCACTTTGAGGTTGCAGGTTCGAATCTAGCAAAGGCTAAAACCAATGATTGTCGAATTCGTTTTCGAATTCATGTTTGGATCATAAATGATTATAACGTGCTCAGCGGTGAAGGAAAACATCGTGAGGAAACCCACATTCCCTAGAAATACATTTCCGGAGGTATGTGACCTAACCTGTATTGGGCTGGTTTTTCCTTCATGGGTTGGAAGGTCAGACAGGCAGTCGCTTCTGTAAAAAATCGGACCTGTCAAATAATCAAGTTAGGTAGGTGAACTCTGAGACAACGGGATAATGCTAGGGAGATGATGATAAATCGACCCTAGTGGGTCGATAGCGTAGCGATACGCGCTGAATGAGGGTGTCAGTATTGAGGTCCTGAAATGTTTGTTGTCGCTCTCACCCGGTACAACGTTTAAGACAACAGGCCTGAGGGTGCCCAGTTGGGCGCGAACCTCGGCTCAGGGCGTCGTCTGAGAGGAAAAATATTTGAAAGAATTAATCGACCCTAATGGGAGGAGCTCGGTGGCGCAGCGGTTAACGCGCTCGGTCTGCGATTGTTGAAGTAAAGCAACTTTCGCAAAGGCCGGTCATTGGATGGGTGACCACAAAAAAAATGTTTTCATCTCGAGCTCCTCCGTGCTTCGGAAGGCACGTTAAGCCGTTGGTCCCGGCTGCATGAGCAGTCGTTAATAACCATCAATCCGCACTGGGCCCGCGTGATGGTTTAAGGCCCGATCTCCCTATCCATCCATAGGGGAAGGCCCGTGCCCCAGCAGTGGGGACGTTAATGGGCTGATGATGATGAATGGGTCCTTAGCGATAAGCGCTGATTGAGGGAAATCGTCGACCACGCCGGCGGGGTCGGTATCGGGGTCCTGAAGCAGATTGGCCGGCTCTATGACTAAGTAAGACTATTTATAAGCCATTTCTATGATCGAGGGAGTAAAATGCCTCAGCGGTGAGGTAATATAATTTTATTAGGTCTAAAAGGTACGATAGGGTACTTAAATGTATTTGCCTTCCTTCCATTGCCTTAATTTTATAGAGAGCTTTCAAAGTACACTCGCGGACAGTGTAAGTGGGTAAAATAATAAAAAAAAAAACTTCCGCTGCCAGCCCTACCACCAACCTTCGCTTTATACTTACTGCTTTCGTAATCCTTTTAACCTTCATCCGCTCTGTATCCAAACCAACTAAACATTCCCTTCTCAATCACCACCTATCTCCCCTAGGAAGACCTCGAAAGACGTACATTGATCAAATTGGAGATGTCCTTAGAAAAGGTTCAGTACGGTCTACTCTGAACCGGCGTGCGTGTATGAAGCGATTGATGAGTGTGGAGGAAGCAAGAGAAGTGTGTCAGGATCGAAGCAAATGGAATTCCATAGTCTCTGGTCACCCCGGTGGGAAATAGGAGTGAGTTTATGTATGTATAAAATACTTAAAAAGCAATTAGGCAGTCTTTTTTTTCTCTCACTATTTCTCTTTTGTTTTTTATTTTTCCTATGTGTGCAATAGACTAGTTGTTATGTTCAAAAACTCCTATCCTGTTATGGTGTACAGAAACTTTAATTAACAAAACACACGCTCACAATCATGTTCCCAATTGGGGTAGTCAGAGGTACATCCATCGCAAGATGAACTAAGTACCCACACCTCACCGAGCTTTCTGTTAGACCAACGCGATAGGTGGTGAGACGTATCGCCGTCTATAATGATCGAGCCAACTATTATATGTTAGTGAAAACTTTATTTAAGAGAAATTGAGATCAAACCGATGTTTCTTGCAAACATTCATTCAACTACTCACCCATTAAAATTTGTGTGATGCTCTGTCGCGGAGCCACCACCTCCAATTCAGTTGAAAACGATACAGATTACTGTACGTACCATGTACATAGTGTACGTGAAAAGATTTTATGTGTACGTGCTATAATTAGAAAGAAAACAACAAATTAAAGTGTATATGACGGCATGAACAAAACGTGAAGCGCTGAAGATTTTAAGAAACAATCTCCTTGCGAGAACTTTTTATCTATGCACAAACTACTAAGAGAACCTATTTCAGACGAACGTCTCTCATACAAAACAAAGAGCCTCAGAATTTAGAGTATGACACTTGATTTGACATATAAAATTATATTGCCACACGCAAAAATAATTGTGGGGTTGCCATAGTAATGATATGGCACGGCGTGGCAGTAGTGATAGCTTTAAATTATTTAGATTACTTTAAATTTTAATGACAAGGTTTATAAAAAAAAGACTGCAGTTCTTAATCATGATAAGCATCTTATACTTTCCCAAGTAGGTGCTCAGCAGGGGGATCCGCTTGGCCCGCTCGCCTTCAGCCTTGCAATCCACAAAGCCATCTTGGAGCTGAATTCACCATTAAATGTGTGGTACCTGGACGATGGCACTTTGGGTGGTGACCCGGATGTTATTTGCCAGGATTTGCGTATTTTACTGCCACGGCTCAAGGAGTTGGGTCTGGAGGTGAATGCGTCCAAGTGTGAATTTTTTCCCTGTAGCTCCGAGTCTTTGCCTTCCTTCTCTCTTTTTGATTCTCTGTTGCCTGGCCTTTCCCTTCTAAATACTACAGACTTCACTCTTTTGGGCTCTCCTATTTTTCCTGATGCAGTTCCCGAAGCTGTTAGGTCGCGTGAGCGGCTCCTCCACCTCGCTGGTGACAGGCTTAAGCATCTCTCCGCACATGTCGCTTTTACTTGTATAACATTTTATTTTTTAATTTTGTTTTATATTTTATGGATTTTTTTTCTGAAATAGAGCTTTATTATTATTATTTTAAATATGCCTTTTTGCATTAATGGTAAACTTTCCTCTAAACTCTCTAATCTAGAGACATCTGTACCCTTTAATATTTTGTTTATAATAACACTGCTAATCTTGAGAGACCCGGAAAGTTTTTAATAAAAATGTCTTTGTGCAATCCGCATGGCAAACACAATTGTTCCCAGTAGTCCTAAGCCTTCGCAAATTGTCATCACACAAACACTGTAACTTCTGCACTTCTAGAGTTCTTCCTAGCTCACTTTTAGGAAACTGGTGAAATATAGCGTCTTTTCGTCTTTTCGCTTACTTATCTTACACTCATACTGTATGGATATCACAGTTTTCTAGTTGAGAGGCTAACTACGGAATTTATTCAATGCAAATTTCACTCGATCACTTACATTTAGAAAACTACAATGAAACAATGATTGATTTTGAATTTTGTTTGGTTAGGACGCCGGGCGGGCAGCGCTTGCCCTTATGTCTATGTTTATATCCTAACCTAAGATTGTCCCAAGATGGCGGAAGATCGCAGAGGGGTGAAATGAAGTAGGAGAGGGGTGAAGTAGCTGTCATTTTCTAAACTCGGTACATTTGCGCTATGGTACAATTTTTTTGTATGAACATTTCCGGCCGTGTATCTATGACAGATTTGACATAAATTGTCAGTGCCGTACCGATCCGTCACCAAACCTTGTCATCAAAATTTAAAGTAATCTAAATAATTTAAAGCTATCACTACTGCCACGCCGTGCCATATCATTACTATGGCAACCCCACAATTATTTTTGCGTGTGGCAATATAATTTTATATGTCAAATCAAGTGTCATACTCTAAATTCTGAGGGTCTTTGTTTTGTATGAGAGACGTTCGTCTGAAATAGGTTCTCTTAGTAGTTTGTGCATAGATAAAAAGTTCTCGCAAGGAGATTGTTTCTTAAAATCTTCAGCGCTTCACGTTTTGTTCATGCCGTCATATACACTTTAATTTGTTGTTTTCTTTCTAATTATAGCACTAACACATAAAATCTTTTCACGTACACTATGTACGTAGTACGTACATCAAACTATACTACAATTTACAGGAAGAAAACATCTCGAAGTATGCAAACTGAGTGGCTCCGCTGGGGAGTATGCTCTCCAGCGAAGCCACTTTAATTTGTTGTTTTCTTTCTAATTATAGCACGTACACATAAAATCTTTTCACGTACACTATGTACGTAGTACGTACATTAAACTATACTACAATTTACAGGAAGAAAACATCTCGAAGTATGCAAACTGAGTGGCTCCGCTGGGGAGTATGCTCTCCAGCGAAGCCACTTTAATTTGTTGTTTTCTTTCTAATTATAGCACGTACACATAAAATCTTTTCACGTACACTATGTACATGGTACGTACAGTAATCTATATCGTTTTCAACTGAATTGGAGGTGGTGGCTCCGCGACAGAGCATCACACTAAAATTTGCATTTTATTTTTGTCGTAACTGTACTCACTACTTTCTTTACAATTCTTAGGACATTCAAATTCAAGACTTACTTTTACCAGATAATTTTAGTAGGATATACTTTTTAAAGAACGTCTAGGGCCCTGTGCCGAGGTTTTTCTTGCAGCTTCTTTTCCCCGGCTATACAGGTTGTGAGAAGCTGCAGTAGTTTTAGGCGGATGTGTCTTTCGTTATGTGAAAAATGACGATTCAAAGTGTAACTCTGTTCATCATCATCAATTTAAGAGCTACGCTCCTGTCGGTGCATCATTTTCCATGCTACTTTTTTAGAGAAAAAATAGGGCAGTGGTTTCCCTCTTGCCTTCCGCGCCGCAGTACTCTGTCGACGCAAGTGGGATGGCGCCCAGAGTAGTCTATTACAAAGCCATACTAGGACTCCTGTCCTCCGCCTCTGAATAGTACTGACAGTTAATGCTGCCCTCTGTCAGGATCCAGGGTCAACTATGTTACGGAATAAAGATATTTTTGTAATTATTTTCTAGTGTACATTTATTGTTGTCTTTGGGTGTACTTTAATATTATTGCTTTAGCTGTTTGTCCATTACACTTTAGGTACTCATCTTTCTGAAGGGATCAATTAGTAATTCTGTAATGTCCTATCCAAGCTAAGGACACAAAGTGATTATTGTGATATGGATTTGAAATCGGGCTCTCAGGATCCTAACGCTCAACTCTCAACTGTAATAAGATGAACATACAGCCAGAAAAAAAAACATAATACAACATGTAGCCACATTTAAGTGTCCATCTTGGGGCCTTGTACCAAAAAAGGCTGCATGTTCGCCTATTTACTTTTAGTTCTGCATACTCCCTTGGGAATAAAGGGCGAGATATTGCACAATATTCACATACATACATACATACATAAATTCACGCCTATTTCCCGCCGGGGTAAGCAGAGACTATAGAATTCCATTTGCTTCGATCCTGACACACTTCTTTTGCTTCCTCCACATTCATCAATCGCTTCATACACGCACGCCAGTTCAGAGTAGATCGCATCAAACCTTTTCTAAGGACATCTCCAATTTGGTCAATGTAAGTCCTTCTCAGTCTTCCTCTGCCAGCCGTGCCATTAACTTTCGCTTTATATACCGCTTTTGCAATTCTATCATCATTCATTCGTTCTACGTGTCCAAACCAACCTAACATTCCCTTCTCAATCTTAGTCACTATATCGCACATCTAGTTCTTTAAGGTCATAAATGTAATTTTTTAAATTTTACAGTAGAGCGCTTTAACGACTTTTGTTTTGCCATATCTACGTTAATTACTAAGTTCACTCAATTTCAGATTTTTGACATTTATGACTTTTAAGAACTAGATGTGCGATATCGTCTTTTACACCACATCTCTGTCATATCACACTGTTTCTCACTCTATCACTCAACTTCACACCGCAGATGCACAATATTCACAGTGCTTGTAAATTCAGTTTTTATAGACATAACACATATACCTAATATAATACGCAATAATAATAACATAACATAAACTCACTACTATATCCCAATGGGGTAGTCACAGGCACATCCATCACAAGATGAACTAAGTACCCACTCACCGAGCTTTCTGTTAGACCAACGTGATAGGTGGTGAGCCGTATCGCCGTCTATAATGGTCGAGGCAACTGTGTTAGTGAAAACTGTACTTAATAAATAACTCATTGGCGCATGTCCGGTGAAACCCATTTTGATAAAATTTGTTACAGACAGAATACAAAGATAAATTAGACCCTGGAAAAGACAAAGATTAGTTTTTACGACACGTACGATTAGTATGCGTTTGGCGTTTGACATGTGTACTTTATTTGTTGAATAGTGTAATTAATTAGTAGTATACTTCTGAAGTACAAACTGTAACAATAGCGGAATATTGCATTGAGACAAACCTGCAAGGTTTAGCAATGCGATTCAATTGTATCATTATGTAAAATGTTTTCAACAATAAATAAAAAAAAAGTTTTTTTAGCATAAACTGCTATTCAAATAAGAGACAAACAAACAAATAACTAATTGCAGAAAATCCGGTACGAACCAGTTCGAACCGAAGCTCCGTGTTTGAGAAGCAAGCCGAGTATGATGGAATTAATTAATAAGGTATATTGAAAACATTTATCATGTTGAAAATCTGTTGTGAATACCAAGTGTTCTATAAATCAAAATCCATTTGATGAGAACACATTTTAAGATAGACTTGACGTCCTAAGTAAGAGGTGCAGAGCGTCTTCACACTAGCGATTTGTCCGGCGATTTTTCAGCAATTTCACTGCGAGCCACGGCTTCCGTGGTCCAGTGTGTGAGCGTTGTGCCCACGATCCGGAGGTCCCAGGTTCGAATCCTGGCGGGGACATATCACAAAAATCACTTTGTGATCCCTAGTTTGGTTAGGACATTACAGGCTGATCACCCGATTGCCCGAAAGTAAGACAATCCGTGCTTCGGAAGGCACGTTAAGCCGTTGGTCCCGGTTACTTCTTACTGATGTAAGTACAGTCATGAGCAATATAATGTACATACTTTAGGACTCTGCCGCACTAACATATTTGACATTTAGTGAGACTTACAGTTCAATTTGTCAAAAAAGTTAATGTGACATGGTACCAAAGTGTATACATATTAATGCTCGTGACTGTACGTAGTCGTTACATGAGTCATGTCAGGGGCCTTTGGCTGCTCAATAGTAACCCTGACACCAGGGTTGATGAGGTTGGTAATCCACCTCACAACTCACACGATAGAAGAAGAAGACGGCGAGGCGAGATCGTGGCGAGCAGACCGCGATCTTACCGTTGTCATCGTCACGCGCTTTCTTCATTCACAAAATGGACTCCGATGAGGAGATACTTCTAGCTGCCTTACTTAGGCCAGGCGCGCACTACGAGTTTTTCGCCGCGCGGCAGAAAAGGGCACCGGCATAATGTCGCACTCAGAAATCAGAAATCAGAATCATTTATTCAACGTAATTATCATAAACTTGTTGAAGGTCAATGTAACATTTTTGAATTTACGTCATTTCGCAAGGTGTTATGGCTGAGGAGAAGAAATGACAAGAAACTGCAACAGCAACACATCTTTTAAAAACCAATGAGGATATACATTACAAGTTATTTAATAACTAGAGGAACACATTTAATACCAGACATTTTTATCATTTAGGTAGTCATTAATCTTATAATAAACTTTTTTAGTAAGCTTCACATGAGCTTTAAATTTATTTTCTGACAACACTGTAATGACTATCAACAGTGGCTGCAAGTTGTCTTTGATTACTTGTGGCTCTGCCCACCCCATTAGGGATTACGGGCGTGAGTTTATGTATGTATGTATGTATGTACTGTAATGACTACTACACATGTCAGGAGCCTTTAGCGGCTCAATAGTAACCCTGACACGAGAGTTGATGAGGCTGGTATTCCACCTCACAACCCACACGATAAGAAGAAGATTATCCTAGTTAAGATTACATAATTTATGTTACCTATATTGTCCGGTGTTGAATGTAAGTTTTATTGTAGGTAATTGTTTCCTTCTGTTAGTGCAATAAAGTGTATTTGTGTACAAGGTGTTAGTGATATCGTAACGAAAACTTTGTGGGATGATTCAGACCATGATTCTGAGTTGATATTAAGTGGAATTATGTCGTCGCAAAAGTATGAAACTGAAAAAAATAAAAATAAAAAACACTTAAAAAATATCATGAACTTTCGGACAGGAAATTCCACTACCAACTCAGAATCATGGTCTGAATCATCCCCCTCAGTATTTGTTACGGTATTCTTTACTTTTTTTTAGAACTGAAAATAATAAAAAAAAAACATGAATTTTTCGACGGAAAATTCCACTTGATATTAACTCAGAATCATGGTCTAAATCATCCCTTGCAGTATTCATTACGATGTCACTAACACCCTGTATTAAAAACCGCATTTCTCACACAAACATCGACATACAATGAAATTAGTAGGTACAGAGATCGAATAGCAGCAGTAAAGCAGCATTACTGGCTGCTTCAAGCTGTTTTACGACCAATGAAAGTGAAATAGAACAATACTTGGGACTTATTTCAAGGAAAATTCGAGAGATTTTGTTGAAAGTTACATTTCTTATTTATTTTCTGTATAGTCAGAGCCGTGGTAGCACAGTTGGAAGTGGTTAGGGTTTGTTATGTTTATTTTATTATTTAATTATTATCAAAAGCCTCCCCTAACCCGCAGTGGAGCAGCGTGGTATATGCTCCATACACTCTTCAGTTGATTGAGGGGAGGCCTGTGCTCAGCAGTGGGACGTATATAGGCTGTTTATGTGTATGTTATGTGTGTTATTCTATGTCAAAAAAGTTGGCAAACCTAACACTGAACGGTTTTCCCCAATCCTTCATTGAAACACACCATGCTACGTTCCGTTTCTTGCAAACTTGTTGCGTCCTAAGGGAGGTTAAGTGAATGATTGAATCTTAATAGTAATGATATTAGCTGCGATTGAGAAGTTATGAGAGTTGTTGGCTGGCGGGTGAGTTAGTAAAGTTACATGTAAGGAACGCAATCCGGACTCGAGATTGCCAATTCGAGATTCCGCGGGATTGGAAATATCAATCCCACGAGATCCCGAAATTTTCTGGGCTAAGGAAATTATCTTCTGACGCATTTCGCATAATATTAATAATAATAAAAGTTCTTTATTTATAGGCATGTACTCGTAAACCCATTATTACAAAAATATGAGTAGTTTTTGTACTTTTTTTAGTTTTTCTACGAGTTTAGAAATAACAATAATAATATTAATAAGTCCGGGACTCCACAGGCCCGAGACACACTGGGATTCCATAGACTGATAATGATCAGACATACATAAAACATAAACAGCCTATATACGTCCCACTGCTTGGCACAGGCCTACCCTCAATCAACCGGAGGGGGTATGGAGCATACTCCACCGCGGTGCTCCACTGCGGGTTGTTATGTCAAGATTAAGGAAATAATATCTTTGTATCGTTGAAGAAATTTTCTTCCAGCTGACCTACGTGACGAGAGATATTCAACGATCGATCGATATTATCTCTTTCTTAGAGATAAGCTTACCTGTACTATCTGTTTTCTTTGTATGTTCCTTGTGTCTGTTTTATTATGTACAAATAAATAAATAATTAAGGAAAATTTGCCAGCCCTATTCTAAACTGTCAATCAAAGCTTGCTCCCAATTTCCAGGAGGTGTATTGCAGTGCTTTTGCAATGGCTAATCCGCTTGGGCGATCAAGCAATTAGAGCTAAGCCATCCATGTATAAACTCACGCCCGTAGTCCCTGCTGGGTTGGGCAGGGTCCCGAGTAATCTATAGTATATATTGTAATGCTGTATAGTGTGTGGTTTTAAATGAATAAAGTTTAAACTATGTCTATTCATCATCATCAGCCCATTAACGTCCCCACTGCTGGGGCACGGGCCTTCCTTATGGATGGATAGGGAGATCGGGCCTTAAACCATCACGCGGGCCCAGTTCGGATTGATGGTTATTAACGACTGCTAATGCAGCCGGGATCAACGACTTAGCGTGCCTTCCGAAGCACGGAGGAGCTCGGGATGAAAACTTTTTTTTTTGGTCACCCATCCTATGACCGGCTTTTGGGAAAGTTGCTTAACTTCAACAATCGCAGACCTAGCGCGTTTACCGCTGCGCCACTGAGCTCACGCGATTATGTACCGTAAAACTACCGAATAGAACTCAAGCGAGAAAAATCCATCTGCATTAATATTGTCATTTTCAAACTCCCTTATGATGGACGACCAGTCATTTGTCCTTTTTTATTCCTAGTAAAAAGTATATTTCCATCTCTTTTACCCACTGAAACTAAAGTTGTACCTTGGTGTACCTTTGGGACACCTTTTCTCAACTTTTGATGGTTTTGCACCATTAATAAAATGTATTGTCGTAGAGATAAAAGGGTTTCAGTTTTATATTGTTATGTATTCGGTGTAAGTGAACATACTACTGTCTCATCATCATCAGCCGTACGACGCCCACTGCTGGGCATAGGCCTCCCCCAAGGATCTCTACGACGATCGGTCCCGCGCTACCCGCATCCAACGGCTTCCCGCAACTTGGCGCAACGGCTTCGCGCATAGCGAGGAGAACCGATGGCCGCTGGGGCGGAAGGGTTCTGGAATGGCGACCACGTGTCGGACGACGCTCAGTGGGTAGGCCCGCTACAAGGTGGACCGACGATCTGGTAAAGGTCGCGGGAAGCCGTTGGATACTACTGTCTACCAGATTCAAATTCAAATTCAAAAATATCTTTATTCAGTAGGTAACATAGTTACACTTTGAATCGTCAATTTTTACATAACGAACGTCTCATCTCACAACCTGTATAGCCGGGGGAAAGAAGCTGCAAGAAAAACCTCGGCACAGGGCACTAGACGTTCTTTAAAAAAAAACACAAAATATTATTGAGTAATTTAGCTGCCTAATTATCAGTTCTGCTATCGTGTGGGTTGTGAGGTTGATTACCAACCTCATCAACCCTGGTATCAGGGTTATTATTGAGCCGCCAAAGAAAGAAGGAAAGAAAGAAATGTTATTACATAAGGACACCACAGTCATCATATCCTTTTGACAGGGTCCGATTATCTAATCTGAACATGTGACAGGTCCGGTTTTTACAGAAGCGACTGCCTGTCTGACCTTCCAACACGCAAAGGGAAACCAGCCCAATACAGGTTGGGTTACAAAATAAAGGTAAGTAGGGCCAGATATCATTGCGAAATTCGTTTGTTTTACCTAAACTTGAAAAACCCGCAAAATGAGGGTAGAACGTTTCAACTGCCAATTTTTTTCAAGTCTCAAAGATTCCTTTTTCAAAAGATCCGCCGGAAACGGATGCTAGTATACCGCGAGCGTAAAGAAAAAAAAAGGCAAAAAGCAAACCTTTTTACGTCCAGTAATTTGGAGTTTTATGCGATATTTTACAACAAAAGTGATCCAAGCAGGTTCTGTGTTTATATTTGAGGGTTCCGTACGCAAAATTTGTAAATAAAATGTTATTGCTTCCACTACGTCTATCTAGTATATTTTACTTGAAAGGATTGTTGCGGGGTGTTTTGTGGCTAATAACAATAAATACAAAAACCACACACACACACACACACACACAAACACACACACACACACATTCTCACACACACACACTCTCACACACACACACACACACACTCACACACACACTCACACACACACTCACACACACACTCTCACACACACCCTCTCTCACACACACACACACACATTCTCTCACATACACACACACACACTCTCACACACACCCTCTCACACACACACTCACACACACACACACACACACACACTCACACACACACACCCTCTCTCTCACACACACACACACACACACCCTCTCACACACACTCTCACACCCACAAACACATACACCCTTACAAACGCATGATTCTGAGTTGATATCAAGTGGAATTTCCTGAAAATTATGAACCCGGGACCTCCGGACCGTTAGCTCAGCGCTGAACCACTTGACTCACAGATGCCGTTTAAAAAGGGGAATAATAATTATACTGCCAACGATATACAGTATGATGTTGTAGATATATAGAGGGTGGTCCAACTGTGCCATCATGGCACGCGTTAAAGAGATTAATATCACAGCGTGTTCCGTAAATGGGACAATGGATCACCCCATTAGAGCACCCTGTAGGTATAATTACGGTTTATAACGTCGAAACAGAGATATTACGGCATTCCAGCCTTCCATTATGCATCTGCGCGGTGCATCCCTTTAGGGGTAGACAGAGAGATTGGAGGAACTTTGGTCAGAAGAAGACAAATTGCAGCCACTGACTGCTCTTCTTCTTCCATCGTGTGGGTTGTGAGGTGGATTACCATAACCTCATCAACCCTGGTGTCAGGGTTGACAAGGCTCATGTAACGACTACGTACTTATATTTGTATGTATTTTATATATTTATTGGTACCTCCACCAACCCGCATTGGAGCAGCATGGTGGAGTATGCTCCATACCCCCTCCGGTTGATTGAGGGGAGGCCTGTGCCCAGAAGTGGGACGTATATAGGCTGTTTATTTTTATGTAGGTATGTATGTTATTGGTAAGTTGTACTTATAGTTTGTGCCCGCAATCTTTAGTTATTTTTTTTATATTTTTCCTCACCCTATGGTTGACTGGAAGAAATCGCTTTAAGCGATAAGGCCGCCATTTGCCATGTACTTAGTTAAGAGTCTTACATACATAAACTCACGCCCGTAATCCCAAATGGGGTGGGCAGAGCCACAAGTAATCAAAGACAACTTGCAGCCACTGTTTATACGAAGTCCTAAGATGGATATGATGAACCTTATGGTGATAAGGGATCAGCCTATCGCCCATAACATTAGTCCATCATGTTAGAGGACACAATCCCTCTGTCGGTTTTTACAACATGCCCGGGAAGACAAGCAGCTGAACGTGTTCTATGTTTTTTATTTGGTCCCAGAACAGCATAGAAGCACTCAAGGCTAGAGTGAATAGGCATTTGCTAGGTAAGCGTGATCCACCCTAGACCACATCGTCACTTATCATCAGAAGAGATTGCGGTCAAACGCGAGCCTATATATTTAAAAAAAAATGTTTTGAGAAAAAAAAAAAGATTTATTACGTACTTCTTTCATGAAACCTCTTCTCTTTTATTATTTATGGGCAATAAAAAACGAATTGTTATTTTTTTTTAATAAGGAATAGGGTAAATGTTTTTACGATTATGATTAATTGCCTTAAGTTTTTATCCTACAACACCAAGATATAGAACAGATCGGCTGACTGGACCACTCTAGTGGTTGAGCTTTGGGCTCACGATCCGGAGGTCCCGGGTTCGAATTTGGATGGGGATGTGTAACAAATCACTATTTCATGATCCGTCAAAAGCTGTGGTAGTCTAGTTTGTAGAACGCTTGCCTCTCACTTTGAGGTCGCAGGTTCGAATCCAGCACAGGCCTAAACCAACGATTGTAGAACTTGTTTTCGAATTCATGTTTGGATCATAAATGATTATCACGTGCTCAGCGAAGGAAAACATCGTGAGGAAACCCACATCCCCGAGAAATGCATTTTCGGAGGTATGTGACCTAACCAGTATTGCGCTGGTTTTTCCTTCGCAGGCTTCGCAGACAGGTAGTCGCTTCTGTAATAAACCGGACCTGTCAAATCTTCAGGTTAGGTAAGCGGACCCTGTGAGAAACGGGATAATGCTAGGGAGATGATGACTTATTGTAGATTTGCCGCAAATGGCATTAGCTACTTGGCCGGACAAATGAGGAGCGCGGAGGGCTCCTCGGTTGCGTCACCCCAAAACCATGGCAGTTGTAATCTCGTCACATTTTGACTATTTCTTTCAACAAAAAACGCACCTGAGCGTTCATGATTAATGGCTTCCTGTGTCATGAAATCCTGGTAAATTTATGAGGGTACAGGGGATGATAAAATAAGTTTGGTAACATACTGTATAATAGAATGATGAACGGGTATCATGTTTTGCCTAAATCGGTATCTGTAATGTCAAATCCGTGCTTCGGAAGGCACGTTAAGCCGTTGGTCCCGGCTATTAGCCGTAAAAACACCTCAACCAACCCGCAGTGGAGCAGCGTGGTGGAGTATGCTCCATACCCCCTCCGGTTGATTGAGAGGAGGCCTGTGCCCAGCAGTGGGACGTATATAGGCAGTTTATGTAATCTCAAATTCGCTTACCTAACCTGAAGATTTGACAGGTCCGGTTTTTTACAGAAGCGACTGCCTTTCTTACCTTCCAACCCGCGAAGGGAAAGCCAGCCCAATACAGGTTAGGTCACATACCTCCAAAAATGCATTTCTCGGGAATGTGGGTTTCCTCACGATGTTTTCCTTTACCGCTGAGCACGTGATAATCATTTATGATCCAAACATGCGACCTCAAAGTGAAAGGCAAGCGTTCTATCAACTGGGCTACCACGGCAGAATGATGAACGGATGTGATATTCAATACTTTAACGAAAGCGTTGAAAAAGAATAATAGAAGAGTAACCCCCGCCCTGCACCAATTCGTATCGGGAGCCGACCTCACCCCTTCTAGGTCTTACTTTTGAAAGGTTCATTACAATATTAAAAGCCAATGTGGTGCAGAGCATTGGGTTCACGATCCGGAAGTCCTCTGGAGATATATCAGGAAAATCACTTTCAATTTCGGCTTTAACGACATGCCTGGGGAGAAGCAGCTACTTCTTCGTCTATCATGTGGATTGTGAGGTGGATGACCAACCTCATAAAGTCTGGTGTCAGATTTATTAGTGAGCCGCCAAAGGTACCTGACATGGCTCATATAACTACTTACTTACAACAGTAAGTAACCGGGACCAACGGCTTAACGTGCCAATCAAGTGATCAGCTGGCAATAATAATAATAATAATAATAATATTATCGTTTATTTCAGATTTAAAATCCATACATTAAAATAGATACCACAAACAATTAAAATAGTAAAAATCAAATACAAATTAAACAATTTAAAATTAAAAATCAATAAAATCACATTAAAAACAAATCAATGAATAAAAGCGAAGTGGTTCTACGCGGTATGGTGGCCTATCCACACTTAGAAAAGGTGAGTCCCACCGGTCCACCAACGCCCTCAGGATGCCGTTAGGGCTGTCGCGCGTCCTCGCTAGAAAGGAAGCGCATCGCTTTCTAATAATGGCTGCAAAGCCGTCAATATGGGCTTCCGCGAACATTCCCGACGCATTACAACGCCGCGGCAGCCCCATCAGGACCCTGAACGCGTTGTTGTATTGGACGCGCAGGTCGCAGTATGCCCGCCGCGTACAGTCAGCCCACAGGCTGCACGTGTGCAATGTCCTAACCGATCTAGGGAAAAAATTGCGTTTTTTGTGATATATTCCCAACGGGATTCGAACTTAGGACCTCTGGTAAGCCTAAAAGCCCAACCACTGGACCACGGCGGTCGTAGCAAGCCACAGATTCTGATAAGCAGCTGAACGGGTTCAATTTTGTTTTCCTCCCAGTTCAGCATAGTTCTGCAATGTTGCATGTTCTTTAGAACAGTGTGTCGCGAAAGGGTCCATCCGATATTATATCGGCGTATTACCTCTTCGAGTTTAAATTCTATTTTGCACGTCGTTTAATGGGCCCGATCGATGCTTACACTTCATTGGTTCTGGAGAGTGGCTTTGGAGTTTACTTGGTCAAGGCCATGTGGCGTTTTGGACCTCTGTGGTATGTCTAGGGAAACAGGTGATGAATCACAATCAGGTGATTTAAGCCTGTCAAACAAGTGTCATTCTCACACAGTGATTTCGACAATGTTCCCAAATCGAACCCGAACCTCCAGATCTTGAGTCCAATGCTCTAACCACAAGACTATGGAGGGTAATGTCTAAAAACATGTTTACGCGAAATTACGAAACTGAGATCATAAAACTGACAAAGTAATAAGCAAGTCAACCATAAAAAGTGTCAGACTGACGCATAACATGAAGTTTTTAACTCTTACTTACAGCAACAAGGTACATAAAGTTTTACCATGTTTTAACCGTGTTTAGGAACTACCCTTATTCTGGAACTGAGTATTAACATTTTTATGTAGGTATAATGGTGCTAATTCCTGTAAATACCATCTAATTTTATTTTAAGTTATATCTTCCTTTTCGGCGGATAAGAAAATGACAGGTATAACTTAAAAGTTTTTGCTGTGGCTGCAGGAATCGGGGCTAATACAGGGTGTTAGTGACATCGTAACGAAAACTTTGAGGGGTGGTTCAGGCCATGATTCTGAGTTGATATCAAGTAGAAATTTCCGTCGCAAAAGTATGGATTGGAAAATAATTAAAAAGAAAAGAAAAATTTTCATGAATTTTTTGACACGAAATTCCACTTGATATCAACTCAGAATCATGGTCTGAACTATCCCCCTCAGTATTCGTTACGGTGTCACTAACACCCATACCTACTTGTATGGCTACTGTATGTACTTGTATGGGGTGTAAGTGACATCGTAACGAATACTGAGAGGGATGATTCAGCTGATTATTCTGAGTTAATATCAAGTGGAATTTTCCATCGCAAAGGTATAGAATTGAAAATAATAAAAAAAAAACTAAAAAAATAACATGAATTTTGCGACGGAAAATTCCACTTGATATTAACTCAGAATCATGGTCTGAATCATCCCTTTGAGTATTCGTTACGATGTCACTAACACCCTGTATATATATATATATATATATATTTCAAAAATTTAGTACACACAGTGATTATGCTAACTAGCATCGTTAAACCATGGTTTGTGTCGATGCTAGGTATCTACGATGTCCGTCTTACATTATACATAGATAAGTAGGTAACAAAAACTTGTGGGTAAGCAATAGGTAAACAAACATTTTATGCAGTTTGTGTCTCGGCTACGTATCGCAGAGCGCAAGCAAGTGATATGATAACTACATAGTTACAATATATTATATTATATTTATATATTTTCTATTTTTTGTGTCTTGAATATACTCGAAAGTCCACTTATTCTTTTCCTTTCTATATTGTGAATGGTTCTGCTTTTATAATGAAGTGTGTTGTGGTGTTGTTTATATTCTGTGGCTCTTGATTTGCTTATTATTAGGTATTTTGTGTGTAAGTACCTACTTTTTATATAAGTAAGTATCTATATTATGTATTTATTTGCATGTATTTATTGGTAAGTTGTACTTACAGTTTGTACCGCAATCTTTCAATTTAAATTTTTCCTCGCCTTATGGTTGTCTGGATGAAATCGCTTTAAGCGATAAGGCCGCCGTTTGCCGTGTACTTAGTTAAGAGTCTTTTGTAATTGTTCCTTTTTATTTTGGTGCAATAAAGTATGTTTGTATTGTATTGTATTGTATTCATTCCCAGATTCCCATTGACATTCAGAATTTGCCTTTCAACTGCTTTAAGAAAGTAGTTAAACAAAAACTTTACAAAAAAGGTTATTATAAAGTTAGTGATTATTTAGAAGATATGAATGCATGGGGTTAACTGTCTGAGAACTGATATTAGGCAGCTAAATTACTCAATTGTATATCAATATTTTATGTTTATTTTTATTTTTTTTAAAAGAACGTCTAGGGCCCTGTGCCGAGGTTTTTCTTGCAGCTTCTTTTCCCCGGCTATACAGGTTGTGAGAAGCTGCAGTAGTTTTAGGCGGATGAGACGTTCGTTATGTAAAAATTGACGATTCAAAGTGTAACTATGTTACCTACTGAATAAAGATATTTTTGAATTTGAATTTGAATTGTATTAAGAATTTCAGGTAAGAATGGAAAAGTTGTAAGATCAGCATCACGCCTATCGGGGTAGGCAGAGGTGTACTGTCTATATGTACAGTCATGAGCAATATCATGTACCCACTTTAGAACCCTGTCGCACTATCACGTTTGACATTTAATAAGACTTACGGTTTAATTTGTCAAAAAAGTTAATGTGACATGGTTTCAAAGCGTATACATATTAGTACTCGTGACCGTTTATGTGTATCTACACTTTTTCTTCGCCAGCTATGTTTAAGTCCCATGTGACAGGGAGCTGTAGCTTATCTCTTAAAGAAATTGCTTCCAGCTGACCTGTGACGCAAGAACTTGGCCTTTTTACGCATTATTCCCGTTCAATGGTCTATTGTGCCCTAATGGGGCCCATTATATTGTGCGTAAGTGGGCCTCGGAACCGTGAATATTATATAATATATAACAGTGAGGCTTTAAGAAGACTGATGGTGTGTTATGTAATATCCCAAGTAGCAACCGATTGTCTTAAAAGAGAATTGTAGATATCTTGAAGGCAAGTAGACTAAATCAAACCCTTGTCTTGGATAAGTCTTATAGGTCTCCAAGATATCCCTCAAGATATCTTGAAGATACAGTTTAGTAAAAGTGGGCACATACTTTAACTCTTATACAAGACAGACTTAAGACAACGTTAAGTCAGACTTAAACCCTACTTTAGACAATGTTCTTGCATATTCTAAACTTAGAATTCTTGTAGTATCACTTAATACCAAGAATGTATACTTGAAGATATCTACAATACTTAGTTAAGACTATAGGATTGAATTGCACTGAGTCAATTGTAACTTAACGAAGTAAAACTTCAGGTCATACTAAAACGATTTTTACTTCACGCGTCTTTATTTTAGAATATAATGGCGAACATTTATATTAACACAAGAAATGAAGTCTGTAAGAAAATGGCGTCTAAAATATTTGTTAAGTTGTTTTAACAAAAGGTTATTCTGCCGTTTCACATACAGGAAATTATAAACGCATGATTGTTTCTCGTGGAAAATCGATAGAAAGTGTTAAAAAACAGATGGGCCTTTAATATACCAGAAAAATAATAATAAAATTTGGATTGATTATTCAGCAAATAAAAAAAATGGTGACATATAGTATAGAGAAATTCATTTTCTATTAATATGTGACAGCTGAACGCAGTAATTGTTACTACAACTGAAATATATATTAATTTACTTCAGTTTTTGACGATAATATTGTCAAAAATATATTACATGTTTTCTTCCTGTAAGTGCAAAATGGCGTTAAGTAATATTTTTCTAAATGAAGTAAGACTTTAGAAGCAATTGATTTCGTAAGAATCAGTTTAGAAAAGTAAAGTCAAGTTGCACTTCATCAAGTACTAGTTAAGATAAATTTTACTTCAATTGTCTAGGAGTATACCAACTTAAGACAAAAAGTATTTAGTGAATTCCTACTTAAAACTCTTATATCTAAAGTGATCCTCTATTTTGATTTAGTAAAGTAATGTCGTAAAATCATGTTTGTTTATTCTGTGCCAGAATCATCTATGTAACAAGTAACAATTAAAATCGAACAAGCTTAAAACCTATGGAAAGTATGTTTGTTTGAGAGGTAAGTTTTTCGACTCGTGGAAGATAAAAAAATATTGTTATGCTGAGTTCTTACTTGGATAGGAATGTGATTTACTTAATTATTTAATATTTATCACAATTGGAACTAACAAACATAAACTCAATTTGCTAATGAGTCTCCGCGCATACATTCTCATAGGTACCTACATGGTTCACTGACGCAAAGTAGGTACGATCACCGCGCTTCTAATTGCCAACGGAAACAATGTGATTATTGTAAAAATTAACGAGTATCCGTTGAATATTGTATATACGAAGAACCCTTGCAATTTGATTAACGTCGTGTGTGTGCGCGGTAGTTTCTAATCCCACCTAAAACATTATTGTTAAAAAAGGCGGCCAAATTCCCGATGTCTTTATCAAGCTAAAAAAATAAAGGAATCGAATCTAATGCCCACTTTAAATGCATTTAACCATACACAAAACTTTAAATAGATATGTTTTGTTTATGATTGTGAATAAAGCTTAGTTAAAAATAGGTACATTTTTAAAATTATTAAAAGAAAGAATGAAAGAAGAAAGTATCTAGACACGCGGTAGCGTGTCAAGCCAAGTTCAAGAAATAGAACTGGCGAGCCGCACCGTGTGTATTATTACACGAACCATTTGGAGCCACTTTTGACCCCCTCATAAATCAAAAACTATTTCACATAAACGTATCAAATTTGGCTCATATATTGAGACTTGTAAGATACATATAAGTGTTCTGAATTTCATAAGCTTATCTCAAACGGTTATTTAGATATTAATGTCCAAAATCCTCATTTTTATTATTGACTGACTGACTGACTCATTTTTATTAAAACTCTAACCCAGTTCCAGATGACCTAGAGAGTTAAAATTTGGTATGCAGATAGGTAATTAGATGAATATAAAGGAAAAAATAAAAAAACTGGCAATTTTTTAATAATTAGATTCTATCATGAACACTTAACATAAATACCTAATTAGTGCCTGTACCTAACTATAGATGTAAGAATCAGTAAGTAATCAAAACTCATGACAGCCGGTCTTTTTGTGGTAGGTATGTAGATTAACTTAACATAACATACAATCACGCCTATATGCCCTATCGGGGTAGGCAGAGCACTAAGTGATCATAAAACCACTTGATGCCACATTCGACAAGTACTTTAAGGGTAGGTAAGCAAGTTGGAACATGTGTTTAGCGGTGATAGGTTGTCAGCTTTTCGCCCACGATACAACACAACTCTCATCCATTTTACTGGCATATTATTATTTTTTTAACTTAACGTGAATCTTAAACGAGTTTAATAGGTATTCAAATGTTTTATACCTATAAAGTCGACTTTTAGTTTTGAATTTGTCCTTTTAAAAGGACCCACGCGTTACGAAGATATGTACTTACCTACAATAAGACAGACCTTAGGCTACAATATATTATCTTATGTTATAAGAAGATATGATATGTTATACTGTTACTTATAAATAAATTTCAGGACTGACCATTGAACCTGGCACCCATTTAGATCTCACTTCTTTTGTCGTTGAAGTTAACAACCAAAGCATTTATCATAATATTGAACTTGGCTCTCATTTCACATTTATGTTTTTGATTGGATTTATTTATTATTAGACTAATAGGTACCTAATTTTATATTTGAACTTAGCAGGTTTTAATATAAAACTCGATTTTTCATGGTGTAGTGTTGCCGTGCGCTTAGACTAGGTTAGACTAGCTTAGTCATTTTTGAGAAGATTTGTGCGAGACGTAGGTACCTGGGCCGCCACACGCTGGATCGGATTTGAAAAACAGGAACTTACGATTTTTTTGCCAAAATTAAATGATTGTGTTATACCAATCGATATAAAAAAAATGATGGCAATGAAGAAGATATCGCATCGCTAACAAAAACAGTGGGATGTGCATTATCACAGGTTAATTTTCTGTATTTAATATTCTGCCTTCGAAAACCACCAGATCCTTTTATTATTTGGACTTCATCCATCTTTCTGCTTGCTTCTATTTCGATTTTATCGTCCATTGAATAGACTTTTCTTATGTTTTACTTATTGTAGTCAAAAACGAATAAAACAGTCTTGTATAGGAGCAACAAATAATAAAAATTGCCTTAAGTATATCTAGGCAATCAATTTTTACTTTACAAGACTAAACTGATACTTCACTAAATCAATTTAGTGTTAAGTGAGCCTTTAAATAATCTGAGTAAAGTAAAAGAATACTTGTAGACTTAACAGTAGGCTGAGATAAGACTAAATAGATTTGTGAATACTTAACTTGGTTTTGTGTATTCTAAATTATCTAAAGTAGGATTTGTTGAAAACTATATAGTATTAAAGAAGGAAATGAATTTATGAAGTCCTAATAAGTCCTATTTGATTTGGATAAATCTCACTTTAGCTAAAGTTTAGACATATATGACTTAACCACAATTCTTGATTGCTACTTGGGATAAACAGCCTATATACGTCCCACTGCTGGGCACAGGCCTCCCCTCAAACAACAGGTTCAAATTTAAAATTCAGTTCATGATTTTAATGGTGATAGAGATTGTGGTATTCAAAACGTGATTAACCCTTTCACGGACAGAGACCATGGGTCATTGATGGTTCATAATAGGTAGTATGAGAGTATGACAACTTGGAATCGGAACGTCATTAGACGTTCTGTCCTTGAAAGTGTTAACGACTCCCTTGCAATGTTATGCGGTACTTTTTTGGGTTTTTGGTTTTCCTTTCACGCTTGATGGTAATATTGTGACCTAAAATTGTATAGTTACTTATGACTATTTTGTG
Organism: Pectinophora gossypiella; assembly: GCF_024362695.1. NCBI lineage: Eukaryota > Metazoa > Arthropoda > Insecta > Lepidoptera > Gelechiidae > Pectinophora > Pectinophora gossypiella. Next base: position 4,076,131 of record NC_065431.1, read on the forward strand.
GCATATTTATTTTATATTCTTTTACAAATGACAGTCTCATAAAGTGATTTCGACAATGTCCCGTCGAGAATCAAACCTGGAACTCCAGATCGTCCGCCCAACGATCCAACATAGGCTCAACCCGCTCAAGAAACCTACAAGATTCCTCAATAAAATTTTAATTAAAGAGAAAAAGCATTTTTATAACAAAGATGTAACTGTACCTACCTATGCAAATTATTCGTAAGGCAGAGGAATTACCATATTGTTCCTTTGTCTGCTTTTGTGCGCAGTTGAAAAAATTGTGAAGTCGTTGAATGGTAGAGAGAAAGAGGGAAAAAGAGATGTTCGTTATTTAAATATTTCCCACGCTTTTCAAATTCCCGCCATTTCCCTTTGACATTTAACAAGGATAGATGGAACGACCGACATATTTAAAAAGAGAACACTTCTTTCGATTCCCGCGCGGACGACACCGCATTGAGTAAGTAAAAGAAAAAACCCAAAACCCTGTGAAAACCTAAATAAAACTTATCAAAATAAAGATAAGCTATATAGGTAGCAACATAATTCTATACGTAGATAATGTAATCCAAATATCAAGCAACAATTATTTCTTATATATGCGTATGCAATTACATTATATTTTTGAAGAATTATGTACCCGAGTAATGAGAAAATAGGTAATTATACGTTACATCTCTACAACGCCATCAATTTTGTCTTTGGGGAACTAAGCCTGGAAAATCCCTCATCAGGTAACACTCTCATTAAACAGGGTAACCGCGTATTAGCATTAAACTCGATGCCCTTTGTTCTTTGTAGAGCACGTTAAATTGTAGTTTCTGTGGTTAGCCCGGTAGTCGTTAAGCCATGTCGGAAGGCTTTGGTAGGAAAATAGGGATAAAAACTGAACATGTTTGAGGACAGGTATAGAAAAATGAGGAGCTCGGTCTGCGATTGTTGAAGTTAAGCAACTTTCGCAAAGGCCGGTCATAGGATGGGTGACCACAAAAAAAGTGACCACAAAAAAAGTTTTCATCTCGAGCTCCTCCGTGCTTCGGAAGGCACGTTAAGCCGTTGGTCCCGGCTGCATTAGCAGTCGTTAATAACCACCAATCCGCACTGGGCCCGCGTGGTGGTTTAAGGCCCGATCTCCCTATCCATCCATAGGGAAGGCCCGTGCCCCAGCAGTGGGGACGTTAATGGGCTGGTGATGATGATGATGATTATAAAAACATCTTCTGTTAGTAGTACTACCTACGTAAGTAATGTCGGTTAAATTAGGTATTGTAATTGGCAGCCCTCAGACGTCACACACACAGTTGCGCGTGTTGATAATGTCAATGTGTGGTGTCGGTGTGAAACAAGGTTGTTTGTATGAAGTGTCTGGGCCGTGCCAAAAGCCAATACAAATATCAATTCAATTTGTTTGTTTAAAGGCACCCAAACATAAACGGTTTGTGTGTGTTGATAACATCAAATTGTTATTGGATGTTGATATAATTGGAGTACCTGGAACGGTATTGACAATTTGGTGGAACCATGGCATGGAAGAATAAATTTTAAAAGGCCTGTTTTTGACAGTGGCCGGACAAATGGGGAGCGCTGAAGGCTCTCACCCGGTACAACGTTTATGACAACATTCCTGAGGGTGCCCAGTCGGGCGCGAACCTCGGCTCAGGGCGTCGTCTGAGAGGAAAAATATTTGAAACAATTAATCGACCCTAGTGGGTCGATAGCGATAAGCGCTGAATGAGGGAGTCTCATGGAGACTGGGTATGTATGATATAAGGATGAGCGGCTTGGTATCCATCAAGACTGTTTTTTACAAACATCATTCCTCTACAGCCTAACTATTTCAAATTAGTTGGCTCGACTATTATGAAATGATCAATTGTGAGATCTGGCCACGACATAAATATATATTATAAAAATTCAATTTTTTTTATTCGCATTAAATAGGGTTTTACAGTATCGATAAAATAACGGTCAAAAAAGACAACTAATAAAAATCCTACTCAGGCGCTACTTTACAGTACCCAAAGGTTGTCTGCAAGAAATTGCTGCATGAGCAATAAGGCCGCCTGTTGTGCGTTTCTGTATATGTCGTCCTTATCTCTGTATTTTGTGTCCATTGTGCTCAATAAAGTATTTTATCTATCTATCTACAGTAGATATATAGTGATGAGTGTAGGTACACTCTTTAGATAACTGTGAGTGAAACGAACTCAACAGTATTATGTTGCAATCTTTATTTATTTCTTTAAAGATCCATTTTGAAATAAGCAGATTTACTTTTAATTTTTTTTTACAGATGTTATGTTATTCTTTTTCTTTCTTGCGCTATCCCACTTTAGGTAGGGTCGGCTCTCCTAATTTTGCGGCGCCATGACATTCTGTCTAGGGTTGTCGGGTCGGGTAAATTTTCATTTTTCAATAATCCGGACATGCTGGTCCACCAAGTATAAGGAAGGCGTCCTCTGCGTCTTTTGTTCTCGGGCAGGCAAAGAGCTGTGTGGACTGCATACTGCTGGTCTCTCCGCATTACGTGGCCATACCACCTCAAACGACTTTCTTTCAGCTTATGTATTAATAAAGTTTAGTTATTAATAAAAGCTTAATTATTAAAAAGCTTAGTTATTAATAAAGTTTTTAAAGCTTTTATTCTATTTAGCTTAAAATCTATAGCATGTAAAAAATAGTTCAATCAAATCAAAGTGTACTTTGAATACACGACCTTCACAGGACCACACGAGTCGGCCAACGATGCCACCGCTTTACGTGGAATAAATTCTATCACGCACAAAAAAATTCGACAACTCCTATCTCTGTCGCACCATTAAAAAGTGGAACGGGTTACCGGCTCAAGTGTTCCCTCCTTCTTACAATATGGGGTCCTTTAAACGAAGCGTGAAGAAGCACCTAGTAGGCCAATATGGTAGTCGCAACTGATTCCAAACTGACTCATTGCGTTGCTTTTCAGTTGCTACTTCAATTAGGGCTTCTCTATGTTTGTCATCAGGCATAGCAGAGCCAACATACTTGGCCAATGTAAAAAAAAAAAACACTTCTATGCCTACTACGGCTAATACGCGTCTGCCTTTCCCTACAGAATATAAGAAGGGAACGGAGGGATACAGAGATGTCGATCTCATTACAGTAACAGATGTTCGTCTCTTCCAGCAGATTTGAAAGTGTGTAACATTCAGCGAATAGAAAATAGATAGGCGGACGTCGAAGTATTAAATCACGCCCGTAATCCCTTCGAGGGTGTGCTACAAATTGAAAGAAAACAGCTTTTGTTAGAATAGGCACCGAAGAAAAACATAGAACGCGTTTAAGGTGTTTGTTTTCTCTGGCACGTTGTAAAAACCTTAACATAAGCGACTACATCCCAATTAACCTGACCTGAGAATAACCTGAGAATAAAGACAGGAGCTGTGTGGATATTTGGCCTGCGGGCGAGTTAACACTTTTTATTATTTTTGTGAGCCTAAAATTTCCTTAAGAGAGGAAGGGGAAGACCAAAAAGAGCTTACATGGAACAGATTAAAGAAAAGGTTAACGTCGTGTTTTATAGAGAAGTTAAGGAATTGGCCTTTGATAGACTGGAATGGAAAATGCTACACCGACAAGAGCGTGGCTCTTAAATTGATGATGATGAAAATGTCCTAAATGGTATGTTCTATGTGAGAATAGACCAAATTACCCCTACATTCGTCGTTCGGAGTAAACTGGCCCAGTCTCATGAAACCAATCAGATAAATAGACTACAAAAATAATGTAAAAAGCGGCCAAGTGTGAGACGGACTCCCGCACGAAGGGTTACGTACCATTATAATATATTAAATTATGATTTATTTTTTTATTGAATCGTTTATTTTTAAAGTGAATATTCTATTGAGAATAAATACTCTGTGGATATAATGATACTTGTTGCTGTTATTAATATCGAGCCAAAATAATAAAAAAAAAAAACGTTCCTTATAATGGAAGCTCCTTTATTATTATTTTTTATTTTTTTTAGTATTAGTTGTTATAGCAGAGCGGTTGTTGTGACGTGGAGGACAGGAGTCCTAGTATGGCTTTGTAATAGACTACTCTGGGCGCCGGAATACGGGTAAAGACCTCAACGGTTGCAAAAGCGGAGATGGGAGCCATCGGTACGGCAATGAAACGAAGAGGTGAGTTACAGGGACTGTACCCTGGAACCTGACAGAGAGCAGCAGTAACCCTCAGTACTATTCAGAGGCGTAGGACAGGAGTCCTAGTACGGCTTTCAAACAGACTACTCTGGGCGCCATCCCACTCGCGTCAGACAGAGTACTGCGGGGTGGAAGGCAAGAATGAAACCACTGCCCTATTTTTCCTAAAAAAAAGTAGCATGGAGAATATTTTAAATGCTACACCGACAAGATTGTGGCTCTTAAATTGATGATGATGATGTTATAGCGGCAACAGAAATACATTATTTGTGAGAATATCAACTATCTGACTATCGCAGTTCCTGAGATACAGCCTGGTGACACACGGACAGACTGACAGACGGACAGCGGAGTCTGTCAGCAGTCCCGTTTTTTACCCGTTGGGTACGGAACCCTAAAAAGAGTAAACTCGCCCGCGGGCGAGATAACCCAGAATCAGCACCGTTATTAGACTGCGGATTACAGTTTCCGGCGTTAATTGAAAAGTAAACTTTACAATTATTAAAGGAGCTTTTAATTTGAATAAATGAACCCACATAGTGAACGAGTGCCCTCTGCACCGGTTCCCAGGTGGTATAGCCGAACTGCATTGTGTGACGGATGCAGCGGAGACTTGGTTGGGGGAGCTTAAGCTGGATATTTGATCCAAGCAGGATATTTGTGTGCCATACGCAATAATAATAATAATAATTTGAATAAATAATGTAACTGACGATTTAACCCTTAAATACTTAATTAAATTAAGATACTTTTTAGTTTTGTATAGTCCCATGCTTCTTGCAGTTTTGCATTTCTATTTACAGATGTCAAAATTGGTAGAGTTAATACAAATTGTATGGCAACATAACATTTTGATTAAAAAATGGCTCCGATTCCTGCAGACACCTCCTAATTTTATTTTAAGTTATACCCGTCATTTTCTTAATATACTTTATTGCACTTAACAACTAGTTACATCACAAACAAGAAATGGACGTTTACAAGGGTGGACTTATCTCTAAGAGAGATCTCTTCCAGCCAACCCAGAGGTAGTATTAGAGTAACTGCTTATTCGCCGAAAAGGAAAGGGATGGATGATTGACATTTGTTACTTTTAAAATGAATAAATAACCCGCTGTCAACATAATTCTGTCGGATTATTGGCCGATATAAAATTTCGGGAGGGTTTTTAAATATCTGCGTAAAATTGATGTGTGTTCCATAAATTTTGCGCCTGTTGATTACCCGTCCCTTTCCGTTTCAGTGGATAAGAAAGTGACAGGTATGACTTAAAATAAAATTAGATGGTGTGTACAGTCATGAACAATATCATGTACCCACTTTAGAACCCTGTCGCACTATCATATTTGACATTTAATGAGACTTACGGTTTAATTTTTCAAAAAAGTTACTGTGACATGGTTTCAAAGTGTATACATATTAGTACTCGTGACCGTACTAGAATCAACACCAATATAAGCTTTAAAATTATAACCAGACTTTAAAAAATATTGAATTTCGTATGGACAGGAGGAGGACCAGGTGGTGTAATGGTTAACACGCTCGTCCCGGCTTGACATGAGCTGGGGGTTTAAGTCCCGTCCGAGTCAGATTTTTTCGATTTAATTTTTCTCTTTGCGAGTTTCCCTAAGCAGGGGTAAGTGCTATAAAAAAATAAAAAAATAAAAATAAAATAAAATGCATTTATTTCAGGTAGGTACCCATATAATAAAATATAATTATGTCCCATATACAGGGTGTTAGTGACATCGTAACGAAAACTTTGAGGGATGATTCAGACCATGATTCTGAGTTGATATCAAGTGGAATTTTCCGTCGCAAAAGTATGGATAGGAAAATAATTAAAAAAAACACAAAAAATTCATGAATTTTTGGACAGGAAATTCCACTTGATATCAACTCAGAATCATGGTCTGAATCATCCCGCTCAATATTCGTTACGGTGTCACTAACACCCATACCTACTTGTATGGCTACCGTATGTACTTGTCTGGGGTGTAAGTGACATCGTAACGAATACTGAGGGGGATGATTCAGCTGATTATTCTGAGTTAATATCAAGTGGAATTTTCCATCACAAAAGTATAGAATTGAAAATAATTTTAAAAAACTAAAAAAAATACATTATTTTTGCGACGGAAATATCCACTTGATATCGACTCAGAATCATGGTCTGACTCATCCCTCAAAGTTTTTGTTACGATGTCACTAACACCCTTTATAAAAATTAAAATATATTACAATTAAAAAATAATAATAATGAAATAAAGTTAAAAATTATTAAAATCAAAACTTAAAATTAAAATCATATTTATTAAAAACAAAAATTATTTATTTTTCAAAATTTCTTCCGAAGCGGCGGTGGTCGTATGCCAATCTGTCCTTGGAGTTTTCTTACTACAGCATTCGACCACGGATATCTCCTAAACATCAATTTTCAGAAGAATTTCTGGGAAATATTTTCTTGTTTCATACCTTTTAGAGCGCGATTTCTCCGTAGGCGGCTTTTGGGTTTTAAACTTAATATACAGGGTGTTAGTGACATTGTAACAAATACTGAGGGGGATGATTCAGACCAGAATCATAATCGAGTTGATATATGAGTGGAATTACATATTGGAAAATTCATATATTTTTTTATTATTTTCAGTTTCATACTTTTGCGATGGAAAATTCCACTTGTTATCAACTCAGAATCATGGTCTGAATCATTCCCAAAGTTTTCGTTACGATGTCACTAACACCCTGTATATTTTTTAAACAGTTATGGATGGAATCATAGTGTACGTATTAGCAAAACAAAGGATTTTTATATGTCTGCTTGAAGGATGAAAAACTTACCTCTGAGCATAGTACTCGAAGAATGCGACCAATATCTCAATCGACCGAGTCATTGCAGCCCACATTTCGTGCGTTTTGCATTGTGACGTCATCAAGTTCGGACGATTCCCACTCCCGGACATTCAGCACCGGTCATCATCTCGGACACCAGCACACATTTTTATCCGGATTTTTTCGTTGTATCCGGTTTTATCACTAAGATCCGGGTGTAATCGGGTTTTACTCGGTTATTATCTGGGTATAATCGGTTTGTGATTAATAATACGGGTGAATCGGATTATAGGCACTAAAAAAGCTTTCAATTCACGGAAAAATAGTGATATGCGGTATGAAACTAGTATTAGTATATCTTCCGAGTCGCGTTGTTAAACTCTGTTCAAAGTAGAGCGATGCGGTTAGAAACACTTACGATACGCTTTGATCCACTTTTAACCGGTTTTATGTACTTATTTTCTTAAAAACCCGGGTATAATTTTGAATCACTTTTATTTATTTTTAAAGCTATTTTTATTGTATAAAAAATATATACTGAAATTTAAATGTATCACGCACTAATAAACACAAACTATTTAATTTTTTTTCGCCACACTAATTTTAAATTTAAATTTTACACACGTTATTATTTTTTGCTATTTTGCACGCACTAATGACACAGTCTACAAACAAAGGGAAGTCAGTAATACCTTTTTTAGGTGGAAATCAATACTTGATAGTAATAAACGAGGGAATGTGTGGTTCTATAATAAATTATTCAATGTAGTAAGGACGCGTACTACCTCCACCTACGCAATATACGCCGGCAACAGGTACGTTGACCTACATAAAGAAAAAAAAATATAGACTCAAACAAGAGAGCTACTCAACGAAAACACACTCATTTATTAACTACACTCACAAAGGGGACAGGCTTATAAAAATTGACACTTGTTGAATTCAAATATCGAACATTCTTTTCGCACGCAATAAAAATACACAATCTATTTATTTTTTTTTTCTAAATTTTTACGCCATGTTTTAGTCACGGCGTTTTTAGTTTTGATTTTTAGTTTGGTTTGGGATTCGATTTTTATTTTTTTAAATATGTTTTTATTTTTTTTAGCCAGCGGGGCGTCCGCATCGAACGGGACAGTTCGAATAGACTGGTTTCGGGATTAAACCACGCATGCGTACTAAAAGTACCTAGGAATGACAAGATACGTATACATACTCCTTTGACCAGTATAAATAGATACCTGACATTTTAACTGCCTCTCCGGCCTCTGTGGTTCAGTGGTTGAGCGTTGGGCTCACGATCCGGAGGTCCTGCTTTCGAATCCCGGAGGAGATTATATATGAGATTTATTTTCTTTATAAGTAGTTTGGTAAGGGTATTGCAGGCTGATCACCCAATAGGCAAGTTTCCAACTGCTCAAATCAGGATCTTTTTATTAAACGTCAAAACATGAAATGACTATGGAACACATAATAACGGGTTCTTACCGCGTTTAAAATAGGGATATGAGACTCCCGATATTTCGACACTGTTGCAAGTGCCATGATCACAGGATGATATCCCTAATTTAAACGCGGTAAGAACCCGTTATTATGTGTTTTAATTATGATAATAACCGCGTAAACTTAAAACAATGTATGACTACGGAATTTTTATGAAAAAGCACACTGTGACGTCATAGAAAAAACGTGATAAAATATCGGACTTATTATTACGTTTTCTCGATTAGAATTCATAAATAAGTTAAATAGAAAAATAACATTTTTTTTCGTTAGTTTTAGGTTTGTCTTTATTTAGTAAAAATCAGGATTTCATAATTCATTGAAGTGTGTTATAATCGAAGAACCCCCGGTGGGAAATAGGCGTGAGTTTATGTATGTATGTATGTTGATAATTCACAGTTTGGGACACAGCTGAAAATCAGCGTTGTGGCACTCCCTCAATGTCGGAGTGTCACAACATATTGCTGAGCTGACCCTTTTTAGAGATAAGGTTTAAATTCATTATTTTGTTCACTATTCTATTCTGTGTACCTACCTACTTATTTCTAAAATAAATGTATTTCTTTCTTTCTTTTTTTCTTGAACCTAGTAAGTACATACACGACCCAATTGACCGAATGTCAGACTGTGTGAGACTGTTGATAGTTCTGTGTTTTTCTTCGTTCCCAGTCGAGAACAGAAGCTATTCAAAGCTAATTTGCAAGTAAAGTCAACAAATGTACAAGTACAATTAACTAGATACATCAAACTGTTGATTCCCTTCTTGCGTTTAGACTTTTAGCAGCGGCCATTTTATTTAGACCTGCGCCATTTTGTTTTTAACATAACATCAACTCACGACTATAATCTTAGGGGGTAGTCAGAGGTAGATCCATCGAAAGAACTAAGTACCCACGTCTCACCGAGCTTTCCGTTCTTTTTCTTCGGTCGTGTGGGTTGTGTGGTGGATTACCAACCGTTATTACGCTTATACCGTTATACGCTAGTTATTATTGAGCCGCCAAAGGCCCCTGACATGGCTTACGTAACGACTACATACTTACATCAGTAAGTAGTAACCGGGACCAACGGCATAACGTGCCTTCCGAAGCACGGGTCATCTTACTTTCGGACAATCGGGTGATCAGCCTGTAATGTCCGAACCAAAGGGATCACAAAGTATTTTTTTCGATATGTCCCCACCGGGATTCGAACCCGGGGCCTCCGGATCCTGAGCTCAGCGCTCAACCACTGGACCACAGAGGCAGTTAGCTTTCTGTTAGCCCAACGTGATAATTGAAGGACGTAATATACGATCCTGACGACCTGATCACTATAGCCATAGAGGCAGCCAATCAGCTCGCGACAACAAACACCTTGCTTAGCAATAAGGCCGGCAGACTGCACTATATTTTTCGTCCGTGTGTGTGTAAAACTTGTTTTGTAATATGTTGTGTGCAATGAAGTATATTTGTAATAAATGATTCTGATTCTGTCCTTGCGGTTTCCGGTCAAGTAGTTAATGCCGTCTGCGGCAAATCTACAATAAGTCACGTCAAAAAAAAAGAAACATTCCTCCGCGATCTACATGGCATTAACTACTTGGCCGGACAAATGGGGAGCGCTGAAGGCTCCCACCCGGTACAACGTTTAAGGCAACAGGCCTGAGGGTGCCCTGTTGGGCGCGAACCTCGGCTCAGGGCGTCGTCTGAGAGGAATCCGCGGTCTACAACTACCTACTCCATCCCTTTATCTGAGATGCATCCTGTTAAAGACCGTAAGTTTGGGCAACTTTGGTCTAACTTACACCTGTGGTGAGTTTAGTAATCAGCATACTAAAAGTGGTTCGTGTTACCTACAAGATGAACAGCGTCTGACGAAGTTTCGACACACGATGCTAAACTTACCTGAAACAAGCAAAAAAATAAATTAAATTAGGTGTTAAACTGAGTGACAAGAGAGAGATGTGGTGTAAAAGATGATATAGTGACTAAGCACCCCACACCCCTGATGCCGGGCAGCAGCGGTATCAGTACTGGTTGGAGGCCGAGGAAATGGATTCTGGTAGGGCTCTAGCTAGAACATCACCGATTGAGATATTGGTCGGTGTGTTGCGGAACGGAAGGCGATAGGGGCAACCACCGTTCTACACGCCCTATCAATGGAGTATTGAAGGCAATAACTCCACCGACAAGAGCACAGCTCTTAAATAAAGAGAGAGAGAGTGACTAAGATTGAGAACATTCCCTGTTAAGTTGGTTTGGACACGTAGAGCGGATGAAGGATGATAGGGTTACGAAAGCAGTATATATAAAGCGAAGGTTGGTGGTAGGGCTGTCAGAGGAAGATCTAGAAGGACGTACATTGACCAAATTGGAGATGTCCTTAGAAAACGTTAGTACGGTTTACTCTGAACCGGCGTGCGTGTATGAAACGATTGATTAATATGAAGGTAGCAAGAAAAGTGTGTGTGACATTGACCAAATTGGAAATGTCCTTAGAAAAGTTTCAATACGATCTAATGCTGTAAAGTAACGCGTGATTCTTTTACAAAAAAACATAGACACATGAACGCAAGTGAGTAGAACGGAACGTAAGGTTGATAGAAAGTAAGAGTGAATACTATGGAAGGAGAACAAAGAAGGAGAATGATTGGGAATTTGATTGTTTATGGTATGGGCTTTTTGGCGGGAAACGGGAACGGGACAGTTGCTTTCTTCATTGAATAATCTAAATAATTAATACGAAGTGGTGTTTTGTGGTTAATGATCGCATTAAGTTAGTCGGAAGACATTCGCGAGTGTTATTATATCGGAGTATTCAATAAACAAAGTGTATCTGCCTATTTTCGCTTCGTGCCAGGAAGCAGCTTCATAATTCGAAAGTTTATGCGGACTTTTGAGTTAATTCGTTTGGGGTTCGGAGTAGGAGTCTACTCCGAGGGTGGGGGCTTAGGTTTCATCATCATCACCTTTCATCATTTCATTAATCATCAAGAAAAAAATACGTAAGACATGGCTGTATGGGCTTAGTTCCCTTTGCCTAACCCTTCGGGGAAAATCAAAACAAAAAAAATGTTTATGGTACAAATAAGCCAAGTCATACCATAAATGAAAAAGCGAGAAATTAAAAGTAGCCACTTTTCAGTCGGAAAAATAAAATATTAAATATGTCGGAATGGTAGTTTATCATTTCACCACAATAAAATTATCCATTAGCTTTTTTTTATGAAGAACATTTTTAAATATTTTATTTTTACAAAAAAAGAATGCGTTTTTTGATCTGTGTATTACCAGACCCGAAACACGGGCAGCCATGATTAAACTTCGTGTGACGTCATTATATCGTAAAATAAACAAAAACTATCTGTCAGGTTCAAGTTATACCGTTTGACAGTTTCTTTTTTTATTGCAATGTGACGTCTCTGGGGTAAACGTCACGTGACCTACTGTTTTAGCGGGAAATTTGAAATTAATGAGGAAAATATGTTTGTTTTTTATTATATACAGCTTTTTTCGATAAAATAATATATTTTAAGAGGTTTAAGATAAGCGTTTGTGTCATGTATGATGAATGGGATAGAAGACAGTTTATTTCTCCTTAAAATAAGATATTGTCTATTCCTGGATTATTATTTTTTGGTACGGACGCTGTCAAATGCTTACCTCTCACTTTAAGGTTGCAGGTTCCAATCCAGCACAGACCTAAACCAATGATTGTCGAATATGTTTCCGAATTCATATTTGGATCATAAATGATTATCACGTGCTTCACCGCTGCTGAAGGAAAACATCGAGAGGAAACCCACATCCCCGAGAAACACGTTTTCGGAGATATGTGGCAGGTCACACCTATAACCTGTATTGGGCTGGTTTTCCCTTCGCGGGTTGGAAGGTCAGACAGGCAGTCGCTTCTTTAAAAAACCGGACCTGTTAAATCTTCAGGTTAGGTAAGCGGACCCTGTGATAAACGGGATAATACTAAGGAGGTGATAGTACGGACGGTGTGAAGGGGTTGGAAAAGTATTTTGTAAAAAAAAAATAGGAGTTAAAAAAAAAGTAATAATATCCCTTTTAATTTGTATGATACATACATAACTAAACGCTTATTTCCCACCAGGGTAAGCAGAGACTATGTAAAACCGTTTTCGTCGATCCTGACACACTTCTCTTGCTTCCTCCACATTCATCATTCGCTTCATACACGCACGCCGGTTCAGAGTAGATCGTACTAAATCTTTTCTAAGGACATCTCCAATTTGGTCAATATACGCACACATTCGCCAATTATGTGTTATTTTATACATTGTTTTAAGTTTACGCGGTTATTATCATAATTAAAACACATAATAACGGGTTCTAGTTCGGGTTCAGGTTTCGGGTTCGGGTTGGGGTTCGGGTTCGGGTTCGGGAGTAAGTGTCGAAATATCGGGAGTCTCATATCCCCATTTAAACGCGGTAAGAACCCGTTATTATGTGTTTTAATTATGTGTTATTTTATCAAAATTCTCAAGGAAACACAAGAAATGCTGCTTTTTAGCTCTCCAAACATTGAACACATTTAAAATTAATAACATCTTGAAAACCTGAGTGCAGCACGAATAGTATATATATGCTGTTCTCGGGAAAGTTCCCAATGTGGGAATGTTCCTTTTGTAAAAATTCTTTGATAGTAAGAACACTGGATGCGTTTCTTTTTCAAATTGTCCTTTTTTATGATTTGGTTTTGTCTGCCTAAATGTTAGAAAATAAAGCAATTTTTCATAAGTGTTGCGGGTCTTTTTTACTGCCGGCAATGTTCTCAAAGTGGGAAAATTCCCAGGTACGGCACATCACAGCAAGAGACGAGAAACATTAAACATTTCAGTCGTCTCAGAGACTTCTTGAGAGCTACAAAACTATTTGAAACTGCAACTAAAGAGGAGGATGAAGTGCAACCTCATTTTAGCAATGCTGCCAACTTACTTTAGTTATCAGATCTTTCTGTATTTTGAAAGTTTAACGCATATATTACGTTCGTGCCTGACCCAGCAGGGTCCACATAATACCAGCATCGTGGTTCACGCCGCGGCTTGTGCTGAGTGAGGCCCTATTCCCCACCTTTTTTTTGACGTGACTTAAGGCAAATGTACTTATTGTACATTTGCCGCAGATGACATTAACTACTTGGCCGGACGAATGGGGAGCGCTGAAGGCTGTAACCCGGTAATGCCTATTTCCCACCGGAGTAAGTGGAGACTATGGAATTCCATTTGCTTCGATACTTCTCTTGAAAAATATATACATAAATAACTCATTGGTGCAAGACTTAATTCGTCAAAGAGTTCGTAGCTACAAAAATATCTTTGACTGAAACCAGACTTCAATTTGACAATCAGCTTCTATCACTCAAATTCAACTCAAATTCCTGACATGCGGACAAAATGAAATTACACAATTCCCAAACCCGAATATTCTGACTTCACCGCAAGCTCAGTTTGAATCCGGGAAAATGTACCATAACAAGGCTCGTCCCTATTTTATCCACATCAGAAAAGAAGAAGAAAACGATGACAGTTACGCCAGGATCAATCTGGACCTGAAACATGTACCAATTGAGGACCCCATCAACCCATTCACCACGAAAAATGTCTCTTCCCAGACCTATCCTACGTGCTTGACTCCAGCTAAACCCCGAAAAGGATCCTGCTGTTTTTGCCGCCCTTAAGAAAATTCTTAAATATCACTGGATACTTTGTATTCTTAAGAAAAAGAACGGAGCCTTCTTCTTTAGTACTTAATTTAAGTCTCCTAACTAATCTTAGGACGTTCTAGAAATTATTCGACAGTCTCCAAATCTTTAAAAACATTTACATTTGTCATAACTTTTGAACTATGAATTTTCTGTGTAAATACTTACGTATTTAAGCGTATGTTACTTTAACTAACCTCTGCTGAAGCTTTGTTATCATACTTAATAACCTATTAATTTGTTTACACCCAAAATTTTCGCTTGCTTTGCATTATAATTAAAGTTTACATATTTGTAATCACTTATCTGTATTCGGTTTCGCATGTTAACAATTCTGTTTATCTAAAGTTCTTAATCGACTTTTTCACAATTACTTTCTCATTTCAAGAGTTTTTTATCTTTGTAGTTCCCAGAAATTAGTTCTTATATGTCGACATTCCAAGAAACAAACATGCAAAGAAGAACTCCCAGATTAGTTCCCTATTTGCCAGAGTTCCTGAAAAGGGAGAAGCGACCTTTGATTCACATGATCTGCATCATTTGGGCTAGAAGTCTGGGGAATGTTTTGGGGTCCATAATGAGGCTGATATGCTGTCATAGAATGTCTACAAACATTTATATTTTCTGTCTTCAAGTGTACAGAACAATAGCAGAGTTTTTAGATTTCAGTTTGACAGATGTCGATCACATGAAAAATGAAGAGCTGGAAAGTGGGAGCAGTACAGCAATAGACGTGACATGAAGGATGTTATATAATTTGTTTCGCCAGTAAAACTTTTTTACCGATCTTGTTGTTTAATTTAGGTTTAATAACAGTCACTTATACACATTATCATATCCCTAGCATTATTCCCTTTTCCACAGGGTCCGCACCTAACCTGAAGATTTGACAGGTCCGGTTTTTTACAGAAGCGACTGCCTGTCTGACCTTCCAACCCGCGCGTACAGGTTAGGTCACATTTCTCAGAAAATGCATTTCTCGGGAATGTGATCTTTTCCTTCACCGCTGAGCACGTGATAATAATTTATGATCCAAACATGAATTCGAAAACTAAATCGACAATCGTTGGTTTATGCCTGTGCTGGATTCGAAACTGCGACCTCAAAGTGAGAGGCAAGCGTTCTACCAACTCAGTTAAGCTACCACGGCTTAATCCCCGTTTCCGTCTACTCCTACTTGGCGCTCCCACTGGTAGGAGAACGAGGACTATAATGTCTCTTTTCCATGACGATATTAATAACCTCCGTGGTCCAGTGGTTGAGAGTTGTGCTCAGGATTCAGAGGTCCCGGGTTCGAATCCCGGTGGGGACAAATCACAAAAATCACTTTGTGATCCCTAGTTTGGTTAGGACATTACAGGCTGATCACCTGATTGTCCGAAAGTAAGATGATCCGTGCTTCGGAAGGCATGTTAAGCCGTTGGTCCCGGTTATTACTTACTGATGTAAGTACGTAGTCGTTATATGAGTCATGTCAGGGGCCTCTGGCGGCTCAATAGTAACCCTGACACCAGGGTTGATGAGGTTGGTAATTCACCTCACAACCCACACGATAGAAGAAGAATGACGATTATTAATGTTGGTACATAACATACATAAATAGCCTATATACGTCCCACTGCTGGGCACAGGCCTCCCCTCAATCAACAGGAGGGGGTATGGAGCATACTCCACCACGCTGCTCCACTGCGGGTTGATGGAGGTGTTTCTACGGCTAATAGCCGGGACCAACGGCTTAACGTGCCCTCCGAAGCACGGAATCATCTTACTTTTTCGGACAATCAGGTGATTCAAGCCTGAAAAGTCCTTACCAAACAAAGGTCAGTCTCAAAAAGTGATTTCGACTTGTCCCCATCGGGAATCGAACCCGGACCTCAGATCGTGAGCCTAACGCTCTAACCACTAGACCACGGAGGCTGTTATTAATGTTGGTACTTTTTTGGAAATGCTCCGATGAATTTGTAAAAGTTTGATTTCAGTAAATTAGTAGTAGGATTAGACGAAAACGGGGGGCTCAATCAGCAAACTACAGAACCCAAAAAAGTCAACGCCTTTGTTATTGCAGCTGTAGAGTTTAAGTACGATTTACCCAAGTGATAAGACCCTTCAACAAGATAATCCTCGCCATAGACGCGGCCAATCTGTTCGTGACAAATGATACAACTCGACCCCTCTGTTTATGTGCTTTCTAACTTGTTGCTTCACTATTCAACTGTTTGCCAACAAGTCACTTCAAATGTAGAGGAAAGAAGAAAGCCGTTGTAATTGGACACCTGTGTCCTTTGGGCTCTCTACCTTTATTTAAGAGCTGCGCTCTTGTCGGTGGAGTAATCGCTATTTCCCTTCTTCCCGCCAAATCCTTCACCTCCTGATACGACACGACCTGCACCTTCTCTTTTATTTGTGTTTAGTATTCATTCAGAGGATTCATCCTAAATTCATTCTTTTCCTTCATTCTCTCTCTGTTCGCCCAACCTCCGCGGCGTCAATACGTGTGATATGTGTAGTGTCTATTTTCTATCATTTAAATAAAAATAAGTGAATTATAAAAGTGACTTTATGTTAATAACGCCCTGCTGCATAAGAACATTCTCACATTAATAAAAATAGTGAACAATTTGTTTCATAAATGTTCTCCTAGGTCTACCCCAGACCAAGGTTCCCCTAGGTTCCTTTGGGCTACGCTTCGTGAAAATGTTTTATTAAATTATGAAATTAGGGTTGTCTATATAATCACTGTGATTCTGTTGTACACCGACTTGCTTCTCAGTCGGAGAGCGCCGATCGGACCCCGGTACCAGACTTGTACCAATGAGTTATTAACTTCACTAACACACTATTATAGACGGCAATACGGCCCAGCCGTATATCTACATATTCTATATATATCATGGCCCCGATTCCTGCAGACACCGCCTAATTTTATTTTAAGTTATATCCGTCATTTTCATATCCGTCGAAAATGAAAGGGACGGATGATTCACAGCTCTTAATTTTAGGAAGAATGAGTAAATGAATGAATAACCCGGGCGAATCAAAAGGTACGTTGCTGGTATGCAATCCGTTTGACCTGCTGTCTACTTACTATGTCGGGTTATTGACGGATGTAAAATTTTTAGACGGTTGGTTTAGATTTGTGCTTAAAATTGACGTGTGTTCCATAAATTTTATGCTTGTCGATTACCCGTCCCTTTCCTTTTCGGCGGATAAGAAAATGACAGATATAACTTAAAATAAAATTAGATGGTATTTACAGGAATTAGCACCCATATAGGTCTAAAATTTACTACAAACAGTACTAAAAGTAATCTCGGTGAGGTGTGGGTACTTAGTTCATCTTGCTATAGATGTACCTCTGACTTTAACACATAATATCGGGTTCTTACCGCGTCTAAATCAGGGATATGAGACTCCCGATATTCGACACTGTTGCAAGTGCCATGATCATGGAATGTCCCGCTATTATGTGTTTTAATTATGATAATAACCGCGTAAACCTAATACCATGTACTTCTGACTACCCCAATTGACATTCAGAATTTACCTTCGAACAGTTTTAAGACAGTAAGTAATTAAACAGAAACTTTATAAAAAGATTATTATAAGATTAGTGATTATTTAAAAGATAATTAAACAGAAACTTTATAAAAAGATTATTATAAGATTAGTGATTATTTAAAAGATATGAATACATGGGATTAACTGTCTGAGAACGGATATTAGGCAGCCAAATGACTAAATTGTATAGCAACATCTTTTTTTTAAAAGAACGTCTAGGGCCCTGTGCCGAGGTTTTTCTTGCAGCTTCTTTTCTCCGGCTATACAGGTTGTGAGAAGCTGCAGTAGTTTTAGACGGATGAGACGTTCGTTATGTAAAAAATGACGATTCAAAGTGTAACTATGTAACCTACTGAATAAAGATATTTCTGAATTTGAATTTTGATTGTCCGGAGTATCTCACTGCGAAAGGAAAGGAGAATATAAGTACTTACTTTATTAGCAGCCGCCGTGGTGTATTGGTTAGCGTCGGGCTCGCGATCTGGAGTTCCGGGTTTGTTTCCCTATGGGGACATTGTCGAAATTTCAATCATCATCTTACTTTTCGGACAATCAGGTGATTCAATCCTGCAATCAGAAAGTGATTTCGACAATGTCTTCGTGGGAATCGAACCTGGACCTCCATATCGTGAGTCTAACGCTCTAACCACTAAACCATGGAGGCTGCCAGCAGTGGGACATATATAGGCTCTTTCTGTTATGTGAGTTCTTACTTTTTCTGACGGCTCATTTCTTTCCAACCCACAAACAGTAGTCGACCCTAGCTCAAGGCTTTTCCGTCGATGAATCGTCCAACCTTATCAAATTACGTTAGAAATAAAATAACACTATGACCGCGATCTGAAAATTCACGCCTCTTATCTCTATTGGGGTGAGTAGATCTTGAACTAATTAAAAGATAACTTGAAGTCATGAACTTGATGAACTTAATAATTATGAATAGGTTTTTTTTAATATACAGATACGAAAGATCACGCCTATTTCCTATTGCGGTGGGCAGAGACCACGGAAAGAAATAGGCGTGAGTTTATGTATGTATGTAATTCATCGCTACTCCCAACGGGGCACTATTTTTCTATACATACAGTCATGAGCAATATAATATACCCACTTTGGGACTCTGTCGCACTAACATATTTGACATTTAGTAAAACTTACAGTTCAATTGGCAAAAGAGTTAATGTGACATGGTACCAAAGTGTATACATAATTAATGCTCGTGACCGTACATATTTCTTTTATCATATTAAAAAGAATGTAAAATATTGTTTAATTTCACAAAAAGATAACTTCGACTTTTGTTAAAATAGCAAAGAATTACTAATAAATTAAAAAACAAGTATAAAAAAATATATAATAAAACAACAAAATGGCAAAATAATGATTAATTTCACAAATGAACTTCGCCTTTTATTAAAAAGAGCTTCCATAGTTCTGCTCAATGGTAATTAAAAAAAAAAGGAATTCTCTTTTCGTTAAACTTTCGAAAACAAAGGCGAGAAAAACTTCAGCAGATGGCGATCAAGTGAAAAAGATGAAAAAGATAATTATTTTATTATGATGTCTTTCAATATAATAATATTTATGTAAATAGTCGTTACATGAGCCATGTCAGGGGCCTTTGGCGGCTCAATAGTAACACTGTCACCAGGGTATACATATGAGGTTAGTACTCCACCTCACAATCCACACGATAGAAGAAGAAAATATTATATAAGAAATGATAATATAATATTATATACAGGGTGTTAGTGACATCGTAACGAAAACTTTTAGGAATGGTTCAGACCTTTATTCTGAGTTGATAACAAGGGGAATTTTCCGTCGCAAAAATATGGAACTGAAAATAATAAAAAAGACACAAAATCATGAAGTTTCCGACAGGAAATTCCACTTGATATCAACTCAGAATCATGGTCTGAAACATTCCCCTCAGTATTGGTTACGATGTCACTTACATCCTGTTATAGGAACATGTTCTATACATAGTGTAGGCCAAATTTCAAGCAACATCTAAATTTATTTTAATATATTATGCCTCTGTCATTAAGTAGATAATATTTTTTAATAATGCGCCAACTTTTTTTTTTAAATGTGTTCCAAAGTCCGTCATTGGAAAACTATTTTGTTACAAGACATGAAAAAGAGCAAGATGGCCGCCCTTTTGTATTGTTGTTAAATGTTTTATAAATGTTTGTATGTTTTATTTATGAGCAACAAAGTATTTCATTAGATTTGTCTATAGCTTTGGAACATAGCATATCCCCGTACGGTTAGGCAGAAGTGTATAGTATATATATTATGTACACTCACTCCTCGCCAGCTATGTTTAAAGTCCCATGCAATAGGGGGCGAGCCCACAATAAAATACCAGATAATATTTTAAATTAGTCAGAAAATAAATTTAAAGCTCATGTGAAGCTTACTTTATGTAAAAAAGCTTATTATAAGATTAACGATTGCCTAAATGATAAAAATGTCTGGCATTGAATGTGTTCCTCTAGTTATTAAATAACTTGTAATCAACCAACAACAACTTGTAACCAACCAACAACAACCAAGCAACTTAACCAACAACAACAAACTCAACAACAACAACAACAACTTGATCAACTTGTAATCTTGTTGTGTTGTGTAAAACATAATTATGTTGCTGTTGCAGTTTCTTGTCATTTCTTATCCTCAGTCATAACACCTTGCGAAATGACGTAAATTCAAAAATGTTACATTGACCTTCAACAAGTTTAGCCATGATATTTACATTGAATAAATGATTCTAAATAAAATAAAATAAATAAACAAATAAATAAAAATAATAATAATAAATTCATTGAATAAATTAAGTGATGTTATTGTCTTGTCTTAGTGTGTGGCGTCCTTTTATAATAAACAATTTCTATTCTATTCTATTCTATTCTGATTTCTGCCATTAACCGGGCACAAATCCTGGATATCCAAACATGAATTTCAAAACCATAACGTCGAATTCAGTGGTTTAGAGATTCGAACCCGCGAGAAAACCATGGAAGTCAGACATTCTCCGAACAGTGCTATCGCGGATTCTTTAACACTACCTAACTCCCAACAGCTGTAGCGTGAAGGCGAAAATCCCTCTAAATGCTACTCACTAAAACTTCCCAACACTTTCGCCCGGACCTGTACCGTTGCCATGACAACGTAATCGATTGGTGATACCCTATAGTTGTCTCTTCCTCTCTTCAGTGAGTCTGCGTATCACTATCTCATTCCCACGGTTATTATTTCGAATTGCACATTCGAGTAACTTTCGATTGTTTTGTATTTTTTTTTTTAATTTTACGTTAGTGGCCATTTTCGGCTAGTGTTTTTAAGGCTTTTTAATGGCGCTTTTTGTTTTGCATTTCCGCCATTTTTGTAGCTTTTTAAAGGTGAAAATTTTCAACAAAGGATTGTGAAATGAGGGTAGTTCGTTAGACCATCATCTCCCTAACATTATCCCGTTTTTTACAGGGTTCGCTTACTTAACCTGAAGATTTTGACAGGTCCGGTTTTTACAGATGCGACTGCCTGTCTGACCTTCTGGCATTCAGTCTTTGATGAGAGTAGGTAAGTGGATTTTGGATTGGATTGACGGCCTCCGTGATCCATTGGTTGAGCGTTAGGCTCACGATCCGGAGGTCCCGGGTTCGAATCCCGGTGGGGACATATCACAAAAATCACTTTAAGATCCCTAGTTTGGTTAGGACATCACAGGCTGATCACCTGATTGTCCGAAAGTAAGATGATCCGTGCTTCGGAAGGCACGTTAAGCCGTTGGTCCCGGTTACTACTTACTGATGTATGTAGTCGTTACATGAGTCAGGGGCCTTTGGCGGCGCAATAAAAACTCTGCCACCAGGGTTGATGAGGTTGGTAATTCACCTCACAATCCACACGATAGAAGAAGAAGAAGAATGGTTAACACGCACGGCCCGACTTGACAAGAGCTGGGGTTCAAGTCCTGTATGAGTAATTTTTTTTTAATTTAATTTTCTCTTTGTAAAATAGACTAAGTAGAAGCCAATCAAACCATATCTCACATAGTCAACGGGTGCCCTCAGCACCTGTTCCCAGGTAGCATAGCCGAGCTGCATTGTGTGACGGATGCGGCAGAGACTTGGCTAGGGGAGCTTAAGCTGGATATATGATCCACGCAGGATATTTTATTTTTGTCTGCCATACGCAATAATAATAATAAAATAGACTAAGTAGAAGCCCTTGATAGTAGCAGTTGTAGCGTCATACAAACATACAATATAACATATATACATACATAAAACATACATACATACATAAAACATTACATTCTACGTAGCTGTGACGTCACAAAAGGGACAGCCAGCATACTTGGCGTACTTGACTTGTTGCGCCGCTTGTTAGTTGGTACTGGCTACAAAAAAAGTAAATTAACACGTTGAACAGCCTCCGTGGTCTAGTGGTTAGAGCGTTAGGCTCACGATCTGGAGGTCCGGGTTCGATTCCCGATGGGGACATTGTCGAAATCACATTGTGAGATTGTCCTTTGTTTGGTAAGGACTTTTCAGGCTTGAATCACCTGATTGTTCGAAAAAGTAAGATGATTCCGTGCTTCGGAGGGCACGTTAAGCCGTTGGTCCCGGCTATAAGTCGTAAAAAACACCTCCACCAACCCGCATTGGAGCAGCGTGGTGGAGTATGCTCCATACCCCCTCCGGTTGATTGAGGGGAGGCCTGTGCCCAGCAGTGGGACGTATATAGGCAGTTTATGATTATGATTGTCTGGAAATAACTAAAAAATAATAGGCCGCTTAAGGAAAACGCGATTTACTTATTATTTTCCAATATGTCAAATACCAGTGTTTACCATTTGACATCTGTCCTGTAACTCACTCGGCTAGACCATGAAAAGTGTATTTAGGTAAAACCTACGACACACATATACATTCACAACATTAAAATATACACACATTAATATTTAGTTGGAAAACATAGTATATGAGTGCCGCAGCTCACCAAAAAAGGCCAGGGTTCAGTGGAAATTTACTCAGAGGGCAACACTGATTTTCAACCTACGCCGATCGGTGAAACGAGAGTACGGTCACGAGCATTAATATGGTACCATGTCACATTAACTTTTTTGACAAATTAAACCGTAAGTCCTCACTAAATGGCGAATATGTTAGTGCGACAGAGTCCTGAAATGGGTACTTTATATTGCTCATGACTGTACCCGCACAATAAATTTAAAAAAAAATTACAAAAAAAACGACTTAGTGTTTATAAATTAATAACATACATAACATAAACGACTATATCCTAATTGCGGTAGTCAGAGGTACACCACACCGAGCTTTGTGTTAGACTAACGTGATATGCAGTGAGCCGTAGCCGCCTGTAAGGCCTCTGCCTCGAATTTTGCGGGCAGCGGGGCGGCGGCGGCGGCGGCGCGGGAGCGGCAGGATCTTATGCGTATCGTCAAATGGACCGGGTCTCGAAAACAGCGGCGCGGGAGCGGCGCGGAGGCGGGCAACGAGCGGTGCACTCCTGTCGAGCGGTGACCGTTGCGCGTCTGCATTGTAGTATAGTGTTGTACTTTTTTTTCGTGACGTAGGTATCAAAATGTCCTCGGACGTGCAAGAGCAAATTATTTCGGCAATCTTTGAGAGGAGACCCATATGAAACAGCAAAGATGTGAACCATACAAATAGAAGAATAATTAATCGTTTATGGGAAGAAATAAAAAACGAACTGAATATTGAAGGTAGGTGAATATAAAAATTATTTATTATGTTATTTACAATGTTTATTATGGTTTACAAATTAATTAATAGTACAGTGCCGCGCGATCTGCCCGCTGGTTTCGAGAACAGGTATGCGTTGCCCGCCCCTCTCCCGCGCCGCCGCCGCTGCCGCTCCGCTGCCCGCAAAATTCGAGACCGAGGCCTAATGGTTGAGTCAACTGTGTTAGCGAAAACTACACTTAAGATTTTATAACTCATTGGTGCAAGTTTGGGACCGGGGTTGGAACCGGACAGAACCACTTGTTACTATTCGAATACAATTTCAAAATTCGAACATAATAAAAAAAAAGAAAGAAAGATAGAAAGAAACATTTATTACTCCCGGACACCACAGACACAGACAGACAGGTACATTACATTCAACACAGGACAGAAACCACACGGAAATCAATACACAGAAAAAAAGAAAAAAAAAACGAAAAGAAAACCAAGATCAAAAATCATTAACAAAAAAAAAGAACAGCAAACCAAAATCATAAAAATAATAAAACTAAGTATTCTAAATGCAACGCACAAAAACAAAAAAACACGCGCTCACGATTCAAGACCTATGTCCGAGGGGGTGAGGTAAACCTAGCTCAGACGCTGGTGGGGAGCGGAGAGTTGTCGTTCTATACGTAGTATTCAAATACAAATCTTTATTGGTAACGTAAGCTACATGTCATTGGTACGTACATTCTATGTTATGGCAAACACTAAATTACTTAAAAAAAAAGGTTTTTTTAGCTGACTCTACAACAGGTCATTAGTGCTTCTAGAGGCACCTACATTAATAGAAGTGCTGAGTCCAATTCAACTTACTATTCTCCTTTAAGAACAATAAATGCTAAAGGTTGTATAGGTATTATTATCTACCTAATTCTTGATTTCTCTAATGGATTTCAACTCACGACCTTAATCTTAGTGACTATTATAAAATATATATGGGAGGAGCTCGGTGGCGTAGCGGTTAACGCGCTCGGTCTGCGATTGTTGAAGTTAAGCAACTTTCGCAAAGGCCGGTCATAGGATGGGCGACCACAAAAAAAAAGTTTTCATCTCGAGCTCCTCCGTGCTTCGGAAGGCACGTTAAGCCGTTGGTCCCGGCTGCATTAGCAGTCGTTAATAACCACCAATCCGCACTGGGCCCGCGTGATGGTTTAAGGCCCGATCTCCCTACCCATCCATAGGGAAGGCCCGTGCCCCAGCAGTGGGGACGTTAATGGGCTGATGATGATGTTGATATTAAGATTAGTGATTATCTAGAAGATATGAATGCATGGGATTAGCTGTCTGGGAACTGTTATTAGGCAACCAAATTACTAAATTGTATACTTAAAAGTATTTTTTGTTTAAAAAAAAGAACGTCTAGGGCCCTGTGCCGAGGTTTTTCATGCGGCTTCTTTTCCCCGGCTACACAGGTTGTGAGAAGCTGCAGTACTTTTAGGCAAATGAGACGTTCGTTATGTAAAAAATGACGATTCAAAGTGTAACTATGTTACCTACTCAATTAAGATATTTTTGAATTTTAATTTGAAGGTTAAACGTTTCTCTTTCTCTATCTGAACGTATTTTATGTTTCTTTCAGCATTGATGCTAAAAATCCTATAATATAAGGTCTTCTCCCTTGTCTTCTTCTTATCAACCCTGGTGTCAAGGTTATTACTGAACCGCCAAAGGCCCCTGACATGGCTCATGTAACGACTACATTACTTACATCTGTAAGTAGTAACCGGGACCAACAGCTTAACGTGCCTTCCGAAGCACGTATCATCTTACTCTGGTGTTATTCAGTTTTTCACAGGGTTCGCATACTTAACCTGTAGATTTGACAGGTCCGGGTTTTACAGAAGCGACTGTCTGACATTCTGAGGCTTTGTTCTGAAGTTCTGAATACCAACCTTATAATTTTGTGTCATAATACCTAACATAACTTCACGATCTCATTCCAATTGGGGTAGTCATTCGTACATCCACCACAAAATAAACCCTCAGAGTGTATTTTCTGTCGTTGCTTCTAGAAATGGTCATTTTTTATTAATTTTAAAAGCACTTTACTAAAAAATGCAATCGCTTCGAATTCTGAAAAGGTTTTTAATGGAATTTTATTGAATTATTCTTGATAGCTGTTTTAAATTTTGTGGTAGCTCTTTAATTGGCATTTGTGTGTTTTAAAAAAATTCCCTTGTAAAAAAAAGATTGTGAACTACCCAAAAAAAAAAAAAATGTTTTTAGTAGTATAGTGCGTGTTTTGTTTTTAAATAATAAAGAGTAAACTTTTTGTTTTTCAGCTTTTAGATTGGTAGCTATGATTCGTACCAGGATTATTCGGGATACTTATAAACAATTATGAACAAAGAAATACATCCCACTGCCATTTTAAAGAAGTAAACAAATCATTTAAACGAAGTAAGTCCATTAAGTAAGACCGACATAGCTCGGAGAATTGCAAAGCTGAAGTGGCAGTGGGCAGGACACATAGCGAGGAGAACCGATAGCCGCTGGGGCGGAAAGGTTCTAGAATGGCGACCACGTGTCGGACGACGCTCGGTGGGTAGGCCCGCTACAAGGTGGACCGACGATCTGGTGAAGGTCGCGGGAAGTCGCTGGATGCGGTCAGCACAGGACCGATCGTCGTGGAGATCCTTGGGGGAGGCCTATGCCCAGCAGTGGGCGTCGTACGGCTGATGATGATGAAGTCCATTTCAAGTTCATTGTCATTAATTTAAACATGAAAGATGACTAAATACTGACACACTTCTTTTACTTCCTCCACACCCTTCTTCTCCTTTACATCTTTTTTTTCGTTTGCTTGCCTTGCTTAACCGAAAAAAATATTTTAATAAAATATTTCTAACGTGCGTGTAAAAGCTAATAAAACTTGGTAATTATAACAATAAAGAAGTTATTATAGCAAAGTGTGTCATACTAATTAAACAGGAAAGACCTATTTAAATTAATTGGACGTTTCAGGGTAACGCAATTTGCTATTCAAATATTCATAACCGACAACAATTAGGTATTTTAGGTGAGCGAGTCATTGTGAACACGTAACTTCACGCCTGTAATCTGTAAAGGGGTGAATCCCTGTGGGAGTCAACTTATAATATGATACACATCCCAAGCCCTCTGACGGATTTTACATTTCCGGGAAGGTTGTGAGAATATACATGGTGTTAGTGGATGATTCAGACCATGATTCTGAGTTAATATCAAGTGGAATTTTCCGTCTGGTTGTGAGGTATGCAGGTTGTAATGAGAAGCTGCAGTAGTTTTAGGCGGATGAGACGTTCGTTATGTAAATAATGACGATTCAAAGTGTAACGATATTTTTGAATATGCAGACTAAATATTACGTTTTTTATGTTTTGTTTTTTGCTCCCAGTCTAGCATGGAAACTAAAAATCGTATAATGTACTTAATAAGTAACAATATAACATCATCTCTCTAGTGTTATTCTGTTTTCACATGGTTCGCTTCTTCTTCTTCTTCTAGTGCCTGTCCATTACTGGACGTTGGCCGTCAGCTTTGAGAACTCTTCTCTGTCAGTATCCTTCAGACGTTCTGAATATCAACTTTTATATTTTGTATCATAACACATAACACAAGCTCACGATTAAATCCCAATTCGGGTAGGCAGACATCTACCACAAGATGAACTAAGTACTCTCACGTTCATACTACACAAACACTACACATCGCAGTGGCGCAGCGGTAAACACCCTCGGTCTGCGATTGTTGAAGTTAAGCAATTTTCACTAAGGCCGGTCATAGGATAGGATAGGATAGGTGACCACAAAAAAAAAGTTTTCATCTCGAGCATCTCCGTTCTTCAAAAGGCACGTTAAGCCGTTGGTCCCGGCTGCATTAGCAATCGTTAATAACCATCAATCCGCACTGGGTCCGCGTGATGGTTTAAGGCCCGATCTCCCTATCCATCCATAGGGAAGGCCCGTGCGCCAGCAGTGGGGACGTTAATGGGCTGATGATGACTACACATTGACGTTAAATGTACACGTGGATCTGTGTGTCTGACGTCTGACGCCCATACGATTGAAGACTAATTTAAAACCGAGGGGGATGAGGTAAACCTAGCTCAGCCGCTGGTGGCGAGCGGGAAGTTGAGGTTCTATACGTAATATTGTTCCTTGTTCTATGCTCCCACAAGGTCGAAGGGATAGGAGCGTTATATTCAACTCATTACCCTTCAAATGACGTCACTTCCCCATAAAAATGGAGGGTGCATTTATTATGTTACGAAATAATGAGTTCATGAGGAATGCTTGAATTTTACTTTAAGATCCTGTTGAATTTATACGGATTCTTATTTTAAGGTAAAGAATAAAAAATACTCTTCATACAAAAGGTAAGAATAACGCCCTCTATTGAGGAGTTTAAGTAGGTATCATTGTGTTTACTGAACACTGCCTGGTTGCCCGTAACTAGATGTTGCTACAGACTTTTCAACAAGCGCCATCTATACGAAAATTGTGAAACCTTTATAAGCGCCATCTCTTAACGTTATTTGCAACTAAATTTCTTCACAATCTCTTTTCCCGTTGACTGGTTAGTTTCATGTGAGAATACATAGGTGGCGCTGCTATCCAGTAGTGTTCAAACATCGTACGTTCCTCTTAAACGTAGTTCTATGAAGAAACTCATAGATGGCGTTGCTATAATATCAAAGGTTCTACTTTGTGTCAATAGATGGCGCGTCACGAGAAATGCGTGTAAATGTTAGAGTTATGAAATTCCTTTATCGGGGTAATTTTACCTAAATTTTCGTCGTTGTGTAATTGAAGCACAGACGAGGTTCCATTTGGGAGCTTTCAGAGCGTTCTCTGACAATAAAAGCTTATGATTTTCGGGGAAAAATAATAATATATTTCCCGCTAAATTCAGTAAAAATAAACCTTCGTTTGACTCCATTTCTTGAACGATAAGAAACTGTTTTGTATATTTTAAATAAACTGCCTAAATCAATGCGTGAATGTGATGACATGAATATTTTTAAAAATAAACTGAATGATATGTTAAAGACCAAAATGTTACTATACTTTAAATGAATACTTAAATGATATTATATGAATTAAATTAAATGTATATGTGGTGACAATTTGATTGTATTTATTATTGTATTTGATATTATGAATATTCTAATGCTAATAATGATTATGTATATAATGTGTGTAGATTTATAAGACCTAACATTGTATGCCTATATGGCGGGATATAGCTGGATGAAACAACTTATAATTGATATGAACGCCTATACCGTACCTATGATCCACAATAAATATAATTTCATTTCATATTTCATTTCATTTCATTGTATTTTTTTTTAATAAAGACTTGGTACTGGTACAGTATTTTTTTTTTAAATAAGTGTTTCCCTGGCTCGCTCGCACGCTCGGGCAGCACATTGTAGGAATGAGAATTTTGTATTCCTGTGACCGAAGTAGGTAGGTACCCATATTGAACGACATGCTATAAGAAAACCAGATATCCTCAATCTTATGACAAGCCGCCATTGCTAGCCGTTTGATGACGTAAGTATTACCACTGTGTTACCATTAAATTGATTGGACACCTAAGAAGATACGACGAATTCATTAAAAACATCATAGAAGGAAAGCTAGAAGGAAAGAGAGGAAGGGGAAGACCAAGAAGAGCTTACATGGAACAGATTAAAGAAAAGGTTAACGTCGTGTCTTATAGGGAAGTCAAGGAATTGGCCTTTGATAGACTGGAATGGAAAATGCTACACCGACAAGAGCGTGGCTCTTAAATTGATGATGATGACCATTAAATTAGTATCTCTAACATTCCAAGGATGTAATTTTTTTTATTGAAAATTAAGTGAATAACTGACTAATGCTAGCTAGTAAATCACCGATTGAGAAATTGGTCGGTGTACTGCGGAACGGAAGGCGATTGGGGCAACCACCGTTCTACACGCCCTATCTATGGAGTAATGGCGATTACCTACTCCATCGACAAGAGCGCAGCTCTTAAATAAAGAGAGAGAGAGAGAGAGAGAGAACTAACTAATGAATTTAATTATTATTACTTGTCATATATTATATAAAAATTATTAAAACTGTAAGTAAATCTTCTACTAAAAGTTCAAAATTTTCTTGCAACGTAAATTAAAAACATTGGTCGTGGGTATTTTTTTACGAAATGGCAACGAAGGGCGAGTTGACGTCAGCTGGGCTAACCTTGAAATGTTAGCTGTTACTTTTGAGCATACCTGGTCTTCTTATACCACGACACGGTCTGTCGTGGGCACACTTCGGATCACACCTCGGACACTCCATACAAACAACCTCGTTTTACTCAGACACCACACATTGACGTTATCATACACGCTATTATATTATGTGTGTGTGATGTCTGACGCCATACGATTGAAGACTAAACTATGTCCGAAGGGGGGGAGGGGGGATTGAGGTAAACCTGGCTCAGCCGCTGGTGGGGAAAGGAGCCATACACACAACTCATCCGTGTACCGCTTTATCGAGTAAGTGTGAGCGAGACATACAGTCTTACTCCTTAGCGGTTTACGGTCATTTAAGACTTAAGTAAGACTCAGAGGGGGTGAAGTCTGCTCCTGATAATTAAT
The DNA here is from genome assembly GCF_024362695.1 of Pectinophora gossypiella. Classification (NCBI taxonomy): domain Eukaryota; kingdom Metazoa; phylum Arthropoda; class Insecta; order Lepidoptera; family Gelechiidae; genus Pectinophora; species Pectinophora gossypiella. The sequence continues at coordinate 4,106,322 of NC_065431.1, forward strand.
TTATCGGCCCAGACACCTCTGCCTACCCCTTTGGGGGATACAGGCGTGGTCCTATCGTATGTGGGTCACACAAATATTTTCAATTCGTTCCATATAAACAC